>NC_050184.1:21700258-21707758 GCF_008315115.2 Sander lucioperca | reverse complement strand
TTCACATATTAGATGGGAAAAATTACAGAGGGATTTATGGATATCTACTTTTCTTATCCTGTAAATCAGAATATACTGTCAATAGCCAAAAACAATTTTAAGGATATTGACGCGACGTGACGCGACACGCGATGTTCGCCATGTTTTTTGGAATAAAATGTTATATAAATCAGGCTAGGAATAATATCTTTACAAATCCCTCTGTGAATGTCTTCATAATATAACTCGGTACAAGACTGGAAAGTTTGGTGTATATAGGTGCTAATGAATTGGAGATTTTGGACTTGGAACTGAGCCATCGTTAAGGTTATTAGTCTCAGCTGTGCTTTTCCTACTATGACAAGTCAACATGTCTGCTGTGAAGAAGGTCCATTGTATCAATAACTGTTCATTTGGTTTGTTTTTATAGAGACAGTACACAACAATCTGTACTGTAAAAGTAAAACTGTCCAACTAATGAATGAGATGGCACTCTATTCTATTGTTATAAATCCATCCTTATTCCATCCATACAAAACAAATATTGTTACAGTAATGTTATATGTTACAAGGTGGTAACAGCCACACGTATTGGGTGTTAAGTGTTAAGTGGTAACTTTTTTCTTGGACCCTGATGGGAATATTTTCAGTGATGTAGCTAACTATGTGGGCTAAAAGAACATTGAAGTTACACATGCTACACAGTACACATGCTACACAGGGTACACACGGGACACACTCTACACACTCTACACACGGTCACAAGGTACACACTTTACACACTACACATTCTACACACTCTATATACTACACACAGGACACAAGCTACACAGTGCACAGGGTACACACGGTACACAGTTCACAAGGTATACAATACACATTCTACACACTCTACATACTACACACAGGAGACCCGGTATACAGTACACAGGGTACATACTCTACACCCCCCTGCTGAAATATCAGCAGAGATAGAGAGAGGGAGGGAGGTACTAGGTAGGGAGGGAGGGAAGAGAGAGCGAGAGAGAGAGGGAGAGAGAGAGAGGGAGAGAGAGAGAGAGAGGGAGGGAGGTAGCTCTCAAATTAGGGGAGAGTAGGATGGCAGTACCGATTTCTGCTATAGCTATAGAGAGATCATAGTGATATATACTATGGTATTATCTCCCTATTTCGTTGCGTTAGTGACTATAGCTAAAAGCTATATATATTGATACTAGATATTTTGTTATATATCTATTTATTAATGTAGCTACTACATTATTTGTAATTTATTTCTTTCATCCTATATCTCTCGATAATCATACTATAGATTGATGCGTATCTCTCTCCTCTCTCTCTCTCTCTCTCTGTCTCATCATCTTACATTATACTTTCTTTCTTCCTCCTTATCATATTTTTTCTTTCCTTATTATCTCTGATATTGGCATATATTATCTGCTTAATCTACCTACAATAATGTATTCAGTTCTACTTATTGTTTTTTTAATCATGATATATCTATACGTGCTATTATATTGATATGAACCTCTGTATTTCTTTATTTACCTAATCTCTATATTTCAAGATCTATTTTTAACTCATTTCTTTCTTAATTCTTAGATATCGGCGCTCATATATATATATAGTTATTACTATTATTTTAGTTCTGACCAATCATCTAGCTATCTATTATTATCTATATATGATTAACTAATTTATTTAAGGTAATCTACTAGCTCACTCTAGGTAATATTATATATGTCAAATCTCCTACATAGTGAAAGGTGGTACTGTACTAAGTGAGGGAATTTAGTTATTAGAGATGAGAATCACCTAGATAGATAGCAGAGCTAGTATATATATATATGTAGTTCACTATTTCATTTATTTATTTAAAATATACGACTCATATCTTCAGTTCGCTCGCTATATTATCTATATATCTTATCCATCCTCGGTAGGACTGGTTTGCGCTTGACAAAGATGTACAGATAGCCACTCTTTTATTTCTTACTAAAATATATGAAGTTTATTTTAGTTTAGAAGATGTTACAGACACATAACAAGTCTCATGACTAACTTTAGGTAAATGTTTAAAGTTTGCATCTCTAATAAGGTGACAGAACAACAATCATACATATAATTACTTTATAATATTACTCTCACATGAAGAAAGATTGTCTGATGAAAATAGATTTTAAACATTCAACACTAAAGATAATTTATATTTTAAACAAATTAAATAATGTTAATGTCAAAACATCTCCACCACAACCTGAAAAACATCAACATCAAATATCAGAAATCAGTAAAACATGTCCGTTATATTTCCCCACAGACAATAAATCAGATAAATACTAAAGTCTTGTTTTATTCTAACAACAGTCTGAAGCCCAAATATATTAAGTTTATGATCAAATATGACAAAGAAAAGCATCAAATCTTCATGTTTGAGAAGCTGAAAGCTGAAATATATTTAGTATTTGTGTTATAACTAAAAGTATTAATTGATTAAAACAGTTGGAATAATCCAGAGGTCATCAACCGTTACTATCAACAGAGACATCTTTGGCCCCCGTCCCCCAAAATAGAAATCTGTCTGGAGCCACAAAACATATTAGATCTTTATAATGAAGGTACCAGTCTGTTGAAGTCTAAATTATTCTATCAACATCACTCATACGTCTAAATAATCAACCCGTTCTCATTCTGAACTCATAAGGACGTTTGGACAGTGGCTGTCAGTGGCTGTCAGTGGCTGTCAGCGTCTGATGCGACGAAAAAGGCGTCTTTCAGCGTGTTTGTGTAACGCCCCGGGGAGAGCAGCAGTTAGAGAGGATTTAGAGAGTAGTATGTAAGGAGGTTGGTTGGGGGGGTGGATGGGTCAAACACAGGACTTTCACCAGGAGAGAGGGGTTCACGTCCCGCTGGTCACACTTGCTATAGTCGCTTTTTTCTTACAACAATAATAAAAGAAAACTAAACTATTCATTACATATACGTTATTGTCACTAAAGAGAATAATGGATGAATCAGCTGATTGTTGCAGCTCTATTCTGCTCCGTCACATCTTTGAGGAAAGAAACAGACTTTTCTCTGATGAAAACAGACGCAGCAACTCAACATTACAGCTCATCCCTCTTCCTCCTCCTCTTGTTTGTCTTCTTGTCTTCCTTGTGGAAGACTTTTCCATCGGCCTGCTTCCTCCAGCTCAGTTTGATGTTGTCGTCCAGCCCCTGGTCCCTCAGCTTCTGTTCCAGCTGAGACACAAAACTTATCTTATCTCATTTGTTTTTTCATAAAGGTAAAACAGTATAAAACATGATTTACCTGCTTCAACATGGCCTCCATCACAGCAGCGTTATTCAGATCCAGATTCTTCTTGTTCTCAAACTTCACTTTCACCACTTTCTTTGACACCACTTTGTAAAAATCAAACAAACTTTATGAGTTCAAACATTTCTGTCTGGATAATAATCAGCATCCTGTTCATTCCTCATCATCAGTTTAAACAATAGATTCAACACTAACTTATCATCTGCAGCTGATCACCACTGCATGCTAACTTTACTAACTATTCCATGGAAATGATCCACATCATCATGTTCACATTTACTCTCCACAACTTGATGTTTGGTGTTTAGAGTCCCGGGTTAGCACTAGTGAGGTAACGATGGTTAAATATGGATAGAAATGTGTAAAGATATGTTAGGATAATTATTTTTCAAAGAATAGAAAGAAATACTGTAGAGCTTCACAAAGTTCATTTTTACTTGCAAGGAGCCAGCTACACTCATTTCAAAGTACAGAAGGTGAGCCTGAAGCCTCCAACAGTAGATTCTTTTAACAGTGAAACATAGTCATAATAGAGTCAGTGTCGTCCTCTTTATCTCAGTCATGCTCTGCCCTCAGGAACATTCTCCACAAGCTCAGATTAGTGGCTCCCAATCAGTATTTTAAATATATATATAATATATATATATTAAATATTAACAAGACAGTGGAATGTAATCATAATTTTTTACCGTTTGAGATAAGAAATGAATGTTGATGCAGTTTTTAAACGTCCTAGAGCGTAATCTACTTTAGATTGACCTTGTTTGACTTCAGACGTCACTACAACTTCTTAGTTTATTTATTTGAAGAGATTTGTTTCTATTAATTTAGTTATTTAGATGTGGGATTTGTTTTAAACATCTAACTTTGTTCTTTAAGAGAAAATATAATTTCAGAGTCACTTTTGATAAGAGGACACATCTGTTCTGCACAGTTTTTTTTTCTGCACAGAATTTTCACTCATTCTGTTAAAAACATCTTGAGAAAACTTAAAATCAACTTATCAACTTAAAATCCTGAATCTAATCGTGAGTTGAGTATATCGTTACATCCCTATTGTCCTGAATCTAAATGTAAAAGCTGTCTGAATCCCGGGTTAGCACTCACCTGGACCGTAGCAAATGAACGCTCTCTCCATGTCACAGGGCCAGTCCTCCCAGGCTCCTGATTGGCTGAAGTCTGCAGCCACACAAGTCTCGTTGTTGTTATCAGGTTGCCCGTTCTTCCAGAACCTGAATGAGGAGGTACTTCCATCTGACCACTTCCAGGAGTCTCTGAAAAGGCCAAACCAGAATAAACCTCCTCCGTAAAGCATCGCCTGTACCTTCTGGTTCTCTGTGCTGTTTCTCACACTGGCCAGGTCTGTGTAGTGAGCTCTGCAGTAGATCTGGGCTTGAGTCCATGTCAGGACTAGGGCGACGATGACAAAAGTCACATTTGACCCTGAAAATGAAGCACAGAGAAGAGTAGAGGCAGCATAACATACAACCTCCATCCATCCACATCTGTGATTCATGACTTTATAATATCTACAATAAATCCACTGAGATTTAAAGAACCACATCAATAAACTAATGAATAACTTTATATACCAACAGTCTCTCCAAATTAATAAGAAATGTCCTTAAATCTACAAAACAATAGAGTTTGGGCTTAATGTTTCTCAAAATATGAAATATTTCCTCAGCTTAATTTAACACACATGATCCGTTTATATTGTAAGATGTGTGCATGTAACAGGGTTTACATATTATGCCATTCCATTTGCCATTATTGTTATTTAATAGCAATTCAGAATTATTGGCTCAAGGGCACCCCCTCTCTGCAGTAGTTAAATGCCACTGGCTGTTGTGTATTCATTACCAGTTATGAGAGACGTGCCCAAGGTGAGTTGCCGAGTGCAGCACGGAGTACAGATATCTTGTATTTATGTCTGCATATTCATTGTATGAACATATGTGCACTGTGATTTATGACCAGATTAATAATAAGAGTTACAAGTGGATTGTTGTACCTTTTTCAAGTGCCAGAATGTTAAAATAGCGGCATAATGCACTTTCTAGCTAGCCTCGGTGCTAACATAACATGTTATTCTTTTGTAGTGTGCTGCGTGTAAGCTACTATGAGCCAACTGTATGACTGACCAGTACATACTCTGTTCCTACTCAGATAATAAACGGGCCCATCGCGGCGTAAAGAGCCACTAGCCTCCCGATCGTCATTCATCATTCTACACACAACGCAGATTCGAGTGGGGTTGCTCAAACCAGCCAGTCATATAAGGGCGACTGAGTGTGGTTACATGCACATGAACATGCACGAGTCCAGTCTCTATAATATAATATAATATGTCTTCCTCTGGTGGTGATGCTGATGAACCACTGAGCTGTTGTACTGCTCTCATTCCTGCCGTCTTATTATCTGCTGCTCAGTCAGCTGTAAAGCTCTTTGAATGGTACTAACCTGTGTGAAAGCTGCTTTTTGTCAGAGTGACTGACTGATACTACAGAGGCCTGAATAATGAAAACAAAGAGGCAAAGAGAAGCAGAGAAGGGAAACTTCACTAGTTATTATTCTCACCTCTGACATCTGCACAGATTGCATAACCACGCCCTGAACAACTGAAATGGTACCACTGCCAGAGTCCATCAGTACCTATCCCTGCACAGGCTTCTTTACGGTTATCGTTTGGTTCATTAGTCTTCCATAGTCTGAACTCCGTCTCCCCGGGTTTGTAGAAACTTGTGTCTGACAGTGACCACCTCCAGGGGTTGAGGACATGGTCATCGTACAGTCCTATCCAGGCTCTCTGAAAGCAATATTTGATTGTGATATAAAGAATTAGACTCTGCTCTAGCTTTTTGTTAAAGACCAAACATACAAATGTTGAGTCGATATTCATGAAATTTAATCAAATTTGACTGTTAAATACATTTTTTATTCAATATCACTTAATTCACAAAAAGACGTGTGGATGGAAACTCAGCTACTGTCTGCTGAAGGTTAAACTCAAACACTTTAGACTTCTACTACATTTCAAAGATAAATATATTTTTTCCTGCTCTACATTTAGTTATTAGTTCCTATGGAGGGTTTCAAACCTCCTGTCAGAAAGACTTTGAGATGAAAGAGAGAAAAGTGAACTCACGTAGCTGTTGTTGGAGTAGAACATGTTGTCTAAATTTGCCGTGTTGTTCAGGATCTTCATAACCTCCATGTTGTCTACAGTGGCCAGGTCTCCGTCTTTCTCTCTGCAGTATCTTTGGGCTTCAGTAAAGTTCTTCCTGTCATAAACAAAATAGTACTGACGTCCAGCAGCTGATGAGACAGCACTCAGCCCTGTAGGGACACACACACATATAGAGCAGATTTATTATTTTATACTATATTAATACACAATATTATATTTCAGTTACACCAACAGCGCCTGCTTTCAGATTATATAAATGATATCAAATGTTGATCCAACGAGAAACTTCCTTCAATTAAACGGAAACCAAACTGAAGTAATGATGTTCCTCTAAACTTCCTATTTCTATACCTGACTTTGGTTTATCATGTCAGCTGTTCTGTATTACATGTTATATTATTATCTCTGTAATGTTGTTTATCTGTATTGAGGCAGATCTTAAACCTTATCTTAAACCAATCTTATTTATTCACTAATTTTGTCTGTGTTAATGGGGTGATAGAATGCAAACCCGAGTTTACCTTGTCATAGTTGAACAACGACAGTTCGGTGGGTAAAATGAATATAGGACATAGAACCTCAAAGTCCCATTGACACCTGCAAATCTGCAAATCTCACAATTTGAAAATGCCGCTGAAAATAGGTGAATCCGAACTAAGCTAATAGTTGACGTCAACTCAGTGGCTGTACTTTAATTGGTTCTGGTCTGTACCTTTGTCACGCCCCAAAATTTACATACAGACCACTGGTCTGAGACAAGCTGGTGTTCTGAATGTAGGTCGCGTAGATCTCAGACACTAGTTTAGCTGCGCGCTGCTCTGTGTACTTCCAGGAATTACAAAGAAGAAAGTTTGGAAGTTTTTCAAGGATATTAAAAAATGAACCACAGTCGTAAATGCAGTGTTCCAGGGAATGCTGACACTTTTCACATTTCATTGTGAGCTGCCGGTCGTGGTGCTCCAGGTAAGCGCTAGTTGGTGGTTCAGTTACCCCAGAAAAGGTGACTGTATGCTGGG
>NC_050184.1:21662758-21695258 GCF_008315115.2 Sander lucioperca | reverse complement strand
CTGTGCTACGAGTGTCTCCATGCTACGAGTGTATCTGTGCTACGAGTGTGTCCATGCAGAGTAGTACCAGTCTGTGTACTGTGTTTGTTTGTATGTCTGCTCTATGTTGTGTTGTATTTCCTAACAGCGGATACTGGATGTGTCCAAGACTAATCTCTTTTGGATCAATAAAGTCCATCTTATTTTATTTTGTTAAATTGAGCAAGTACATTTTCTGGATTATAATTAAATAGTTTTATTAAAGTAACATTTTCAATGCAGGACTTTCTCTTGTATTATTGTAGTTAGACAGTGTGGTATTGGTACTTATTCCACTTAATGTCCATGTATAAAAACATCCATGTCCTACAGAGAGCAGAGCTGTATTGTGCCACATTTAGCCACTAGTTCATTTCCAGAGAAGGATCTGAATACTTCCTCCAACGCTGCTTTGACTTTCTATGCAAACACAGAATGATTTCAATGTTGTAACAAACTCCTGAGAGGAACTGCTGCAAGCAGCATCAACATCTACGTTAGGGGTCAACTCGTTATCGGCCTGGACAATTATCGGGGAGATAATTGTTAATTTGCAAATGATCTGTATCTGTGTTTTATTTGACCAATAACAGATTAATTAATTAAAAAGTGCTACAGCTCTGTGTCTCTCCCTCCGTTTCTCTCACACCTGAGTCTCACTTAATGCTCCGCCCACAACACCATCTGATTGGCTAGATGTTATACAACAGGATGGAAATGACTCCACACAGGACTGAAATACACACATGCTCAGGACCTATTCATGCACTAATGGAGAGATGTCAGAGTGGGGGGGGCTGCCAGTGCTGGACCAGCACCCTGAGAGGTTGGGGGGGGGGGGGGGACGGTGCCTTGCTCAAGAGTAGGGATTCACCAAATCCAGGATTCGGCTTTGGATTTTTGACGGGGTTGGGTTTCTGCTGAACCTTAGAATTTTTTTCCCACCGAACCGAACCCTACGCTTGCACTCCGCGCGCTACGCTGGTCGACGTAATGACGGTGCCGTTGATTACGGGAAGGTGTTTACGTAGGTGGAGCGTTCAATGCAGTAGGCTGTGAGAAAGTGAAAATGGAACTGGTGAGCAGAAAAAGTGTAGTTTGGCAGTACTTTCAGTCAAAAGAAGGCCATTCAAGTCCAGCTACATGTTCAATCTGCAATGCTGATTAGTCTGGTGGTGGCGAGGACCCTAAACTATACACAACATCACCGCTGTTACAACATTTGGTAGGAAACATCCGAAAGAATACGAGTTGTGATGAAGGAATCTACAGACAGCAGCCAAAATGCAGCAACTTCAGGTACAGCAAAGGAAGGACAGCCACAGCTAAAAACTGGTGTTAACCAGACAGTTCCTCTCCCGGGCTGTCAGTGGGACAGTATCTACAGTGGGAGCGGAGCGACCAAACCGCCGGCTGCTGCTCATTAGCTAACGTTAGCTTTCTAATTTCACCCACCCAACATGCCTTCATCATACACTGGTTAGTAGTTGAATTCAATATTAAGTTGTTACATTGAACTATTTTAGAGGCTGTGGACGTTGTTTACTTCATTAATGTGTTTACTGTGTTAATGGACTGAGGATGGAAGTAGGATGGTATTCGATTTCTGATTCGGCAGAATCTCAACCAGTGGATTCGGTATTCGGCTGAACCCCAAAAATCTGGATTCAGTGCATCCCTAAAACAGACTGAACAAACTTCTCAAGAGCACCTTGGCAGTGTCCAGGAGGTGAACTGGCATCTCTGCAGCTACCAATCCACACTCAGTACTTTGATCCGTACGGGGACTTGAACCAGCGACCCTCCGGTTCCCTACGGACTGAGCTACTGCTCCCGAGCTCCTACTGATAATAATATGCTGATGTTGGTCTTTGGACCAATACATTTCTTAACGTACATTTACTTTGTGAACCCGGAGAATGACCAGGTCAGGGTACTAAAGTATAATCCGTTTTTCGTTTTAAACCAAAAATGAAAAAAACGAAAAAACGGGTCGATGTTTCATTTTTGGTTTCAAACCAAAAACGGAAAAACAAAACTATGAGCTCCGTTTTCTCGTTTTTCCAATGTCCATAGAAATTAAAAATTAACTGGAAAACTGCTCGTTTTTCAACTGTTAACACGTAAGACCAAAATAACATTATAAACGAGACCTGTGTTCCATCAGATTTTCAATGATTATGCACATTATAAAAATGAGCCCGTATTCTCGCTCTTGGGTTAAAACAGAAACATGAATAACAAAAAAACAACAGTTGAAAAACGAGCAGTTTTCCAGTTAATTTTTAATTTCTTTGGACATTGGAAAAACGAGAAAACAGAGCTCATAGTTTTGTTTTTCCGTTTTTGGTTTGAAAAAAAAAAACGAAACATCGACCCGTTTTTTCGTTTTTCATTTTTGGTTTAAAACGAAAAACGGATTATACTTGATCTTTTTCTGTTTAGTATTTGTAATCCATAGCTAGTCTACGGAAACTCAAGATCTCTGTTGATGTTCGGCAACATTTACAGAATAAGACTGGAGACGTACGGAGGCTGGGATGCTGATTTTAGTTGACTAAAATGTTATGTAGCCTAAAATAAAGAATGTAAGAATCACTACAACAATAATAAATGAAAACTAAACTATTCATTACATATAAGTTATTGTCACTAAAGAGAATAATGGATGAATCAGCTGATTGGTGCAGCTCTATTCTGCTCCGTCACATCTTTGAGGAAAGAAACAGACTTTTCTCTGATGAAAACAGACGCAGCAACTCAACATTACAGCTCATCCCTCTTCCTCCTCCTCTTGTTTGTCTTCTTGTCTTCCTTGTGGAAGACTTTTCCATCGGCCTGCTTCCTCCAGCTCAGTTTGATGTTGTCGTCCAGCCCCTGGTCCCTCAGCTTCTGTTTCAGCTGAGACACAAAACTTATCTTATTAGGGGTCCAAGCCTGAGGGGGCTGGGAACCACATTTTCAAGGCAACACCAACCTATTGTTTTCCTAGAGATTATTTTTCCGTTGATAAAAGTCACACTACAGCCTAAACCGTACATGGTGGGGGGGGGAGGGTGCAATTTTGAGGACTGGTCCAGATCCCTGCAAGGACCTCAGACAAAAAGATTCACCCACTTCCACCAGTAAGTGGTGCTATAGCAGAAGCAACGCGTTTGGGCCTATAACTCCTAAACCGTACACTGCATATTAAAAATACACATAGCCACGCATTCCCTGAATTCAGCTGAATCTCATGATATAGTCAAGTCAAATCAAGTCAGCTTTATTGTCATACATGCATGACTTACAGCACAAATGAAATTTCAGTCCTCTCTGACCCACGGTGCAAAATGCAATAAAAAAAGAAAACCATACAACGCCCATTTCCGCCTAGACATTTATGTGCAAAACAATCTTGATTTATTGTAAACTTACTTTTTCGAAACTCCTCCTAGACTGTGCGACCGATCTGCACGAAACTTGGTACATAGCATCTCCAGACCAACCTGACACAATTGGATAAAAATTGCGCATATTACGCACAAACTAATTTGTGTAGCTAGCTACGAAAACACAAACTTTATCATATATCATCCTAAATAAATGCTATCAAAGCAAAACTTCAGATTCTTGTTTATCTTATCTTATTAATTTTATGAAAATTGGTCCCTAGGGGGCGCTACAAGTACAACATGTTTATATCTCACAAGCGGCTCATCCGAATTTTACCAAATTTTGAGGGTACCATCTAGCTCCACTCCTGAGGCCAGGACTACAGTGTGGAACTGATTCGTCAAAGTGGGCGTGGCCTATAGGACCCATGTTTGAATTCACCATATACACTAATGTGAGCAACTTTAAATTTACAGAGCAGATGTAGAATGAGTCATGGACCTCACCTACCAAAAATTACACATATGGACCACTAGGTGGCGCTATAATGACGTCAAATGTATTTTTGCCTATAACTCCCACATTACACATCGCACATTAGAAACCCTTACATCCATGTGTTCCTTGAATCGAGCTGAATCTGACGATATAGGCCACCCCCAAGTCCACTAAAAAGTTTTTTGGAAAATCGCGCAATGTGCAAAACCAACTTTTTCAAACTCCTTCTAGGCCGTGCGATCGATCTGCACAAAACCTTGTAGGTACCATCTCTAGACCTACCCAGGAAAAAGTTATCAAAAGAATTTTCCACTATTAGACTATTTACCACCAAACAAAATGTCGTAGCTAGCTACCAAACACAAACTTTAGCATATCTCGGCCAAATTAATAGGTATAGGTATAGCGCAGAACTTGGCATTGTTGTTCAACATCCCACTACAATGCTCTGTACCAATTAATATATATAATATTCAACATTTTTGTGTTTTGGTCAATAACTCAATGCATGTAAATGGGACATTTGCGATTGCAATTTCTCTGCCGTAGTAATTGCTATCAACATCAAACTTGTGATGCTTGTTCGGCATGCCGCTCTGAGGCTCTGTACCAAATGTGGCAAAGATCGGCCATTAGGGGGCGCTATAGTCAACGTAGACCAGTTTTGGCCCTTTCACTCAATCATTGTAAATGGGATATTTGCAACGGCGATGTACCACAGACCTTGCAGCTCACACCTCTCGATATTTACTGACGTTTGCCTCCCCACCGTTACACTTTGGGTTCCGCTTTCACATGCTCCCCTGGTCGTTGGGGGCGACTCCGTCAGGGCGACTCGCGCCAATGAGGCTTGGACCCCATCATAACTAATGCAGTTCTAGTCTTATTTGTTTTTTCATGAAGTTAAAACAGTATAAAACATGATTTACCTGCTTCAACATGGCCTCCATCACAGCAGGGTCATTCAGATCCAGATTCTTCTTGTTCTCAAACTTCACTTTCATCACTTTCTTTGACACCACTTTGTAAAAATCAAACAAACTTTATGAGTTCAAACATTTCTGTCTGGATAATAATCAGCATCCTGTTCATTCATCATCATCAGTTTAAACAATAGATTCAACACTAACTTATCATCTGCAGCTGATCCCCACTGCATGCTAACTTTACTAACTATTCCATGGAAAGAGGACACATCTGTTGTTTTGCACAGTTTATAGAAATAAAGGAAGATTTTCACTCATTCTGTTAAAAACATCTTGAGAAAACCGTATCATCAACTTAAAATCCTGAATCTAATCGTGAGTTGAGTATATCGTTACATCCCTATTGTCCTGAATCTAAATGTAAAAGCTGTCTGAATCCCGGGTTAGCACTCACCTGGACCGTAGCAAATGAACGCTCTCTCCATGTCACAGGGCCAGTCCTCCCAGGTTCCTGATTGGCTGAAGTCTGCAGCCACACAAGTCTCGTTCTTGTTATCAGGTTGCCCGTTCTTCCAGAAGCTGAATGAGGAGTTACTTCCATCTGACCACTTCCAGGAGTCTCTGAAAAGGCCGATCCAGATCCAGTTTACTCCAGTCGCCTCACGTACCTTCTGGTTCTCTGTCATGTTTCTCACACTGGCCAGGTCTGTGTAGTGAGCTCTGCAGTAGCTCTGGGATTCAGTCCATGTCATGTAGGTGTTGATGGAGACAAAAGTCACATCTGATCCTGAAAATGGAGCACAGAGAAGTGTAGAGGCAGCATAACATACAACCTCCCATCCATCCACATCTGTGATTCATGTCTTTATTATATTTAAAATAAATCCACTGAGATATAAAGAACCACATCAATAAACTAATGAATAACTTTATGTCTTAACAGTCTCTCCACATTAATAAGAAATGTCCTTAAATCTACGAAACAATCTAAAAAACAAGATTATATTGTTGTTTTTCCTCCATATGAATATTTCCTCAGGTTAATTAAACATACATGTTCTGTTTATATTGTAAGATGTGTGCACGTGAACCAAGGTTATAATTGTTAACGAAAATGAACGAAATAACGAAAACTAGGTGGGAAAAAACATTGTCGTTAACTGAAATAAAAATAAAAACGAGGCATTACAAAAAACGATAACTAAACTAAATCTGTAATGTCTGTTTGCAAAACTAACTAAAATAAAATAAAATTATCGAGTAAATGTCCTTAGTTTTCGTCTTTGTTGATGTCTTTCATAGAGCAAATAACGTCATATCTTTCCGACCATGACATTTCCCGTAGACATGTAGGCTATATTTTCCGACTGTGAACCCAGAAATCCTGACATTCCATGTCAAATTGAACACAACATGTCCATGCCCCTCGCATGGCATCATAGCGGTACCGAAAGTCAGAAGAAAGCGGCACCTATCTGATTATGACTGTGTCAGATAAAAGCGTCTTGCAGTGGAAGGTGGTAAAATATGTGGACAATTTATTACAGGGAAAAATCTCACGAATTTGAAAGTACATTTGAGAAGTGCACACAAGCTAGAAGGCTAACCTAGCTTACCTTAACAAGGTAAAGGAGAACGCAAAGCCCCCTTTCCCCGAAACAGAAGCTAACCCCGGTACAGGATATGGATGTATGGGTACAGGGCATGGATGTATGGGTACAGGGCATGGCTGTATGGGTACAGGGCATGGATGTTTGGGTACAGGGCATGGATGTATTGGTACAGGGCATGGCTGTATGGGTACAGGGTATGGATGTATGGGTACAGGGCATGGATGTATTGGTACAGGGCATGGCTGTATGGGTACAGAGCCAGGCAGCATGACAGAGACAACAGCAGGAGAGAGAACACTACAGGAGGGCTTTCACCGGCGACTGATAGCTGCTGGTTAGTAAATACGCAGGAACACCAACAGCAGGAGGAAACGTGGGTTAATATGTGGATTGATTATGGGATGTCTACACAACTGTGTGAGTCGATTGACTACAAAAAGTTCGCCGCTTTACTTGAACCAAAGTTGAAAACACCTGTTCATGTCTGTCTTCTTTAGTCTGTTGGCTATTTAGGTTTTTTTCCTGGAACACGTCACTTACACATTTTGCACATGCTGCTGCGTCTTGTGTAGACTGTTTACATATTTATGACAATATGTAGGCTACATTTTATGTACTGGTGTTATTGTTGAATGCATTGTGAATACATATTTCTAAAATTGTATGATGTTTTTCTTGAGTTATTATTAAACAATACTTTTTGAATCCCCCGACAAATAACCCATATTACAAAAAAAGACTAAAACTAATAAAAACTAAACTAAAACTAAGCATTTTTAAAAAACAAAAACTAAACTAGCAAACCCGCTTTAAAAACTAATTAAAACTAAACTGAATTTGAAAACAAAAAGGCAAAACAAAATAAAAATAAAAACTAATGAAAAATGCAAAACTATAATAACCTTGACGTGAACATGCACGAGTCCAATCTCTATAATATAATATAATATGTCTTCCTCTGGTGGTGATGCTGATGAACCACTGAGCTGTTGTACTGCTCTCATTCCTGCCGTCTTATTATCTGCTGCTCAGTCAGCTGTAAAGCACTTTAGGGCCCTTTCACACCTGCCTCGTTTAGTTCGGTTGAATCGCACTAGAGGTCGTTTGCCCCGCTGGTGCGGTTCGTCTGGACAGGTCAGAAAGTGGCATTCACGCTCAGGTGCACACCAAAAGCGGACCAAACAAGCATACCGAGACCTGCTTGAAGAGATGGTCTCGGTACGCTTTCAATCCAACTCTGGAGCGGTTCGTTTGTGGTGAGAACGTGATCTGTACTCGAACCGCACCAACTATATGTACTAGGGGTGGAACGGTACATGTATTCGTATTGAACCGAAACGGTACGGGTGTCTCGGTTCGGTACATGAATTTAAACGGAGAATACACGGTATAAAAATAAATAAAACTTGCGTGCAAATTAATTAATGTAATGCGGAACTACTGTTAGACACGCGGTTCTTTAGGGACATCTAATCTGTTCCTGTAATCTGTTTGCTTCGCTGTTAGCTGTTAGCTCCGCCGTTAGCTGTTAGCTCTGCTATTAGCTGTTAGCTCCGCTATTAGCTGTTCACTCCGCCGTTAGCTGTTAGCTTCGCCGTTAGCGTGTGAAGCTAACACCAAAACTCGCCAACTGCTCTGTGTAACCGAAGCTGCTCTTTAAACCCCCCTGCTCTGTGCATTCACATATGAGAGCAGCGCTTGTCTCCCATATCACACTACTAGCTGATTGTCTTATTTTGTTTACAAGTTCCAGATGGAGTCTGGAGATGATGTGGGGTAGCCTATTTATTGTTTACTGTTTACATCTTACTTTATACGCTTCAGGCTGTTAGAGCTAGCTCAGGGGAGAGACTGGATGACACTAGGTGGTACAGCCTGAGACATGCACAATAAAAAAATTGCCTTCTGCATTTTTGTTTTGCTTTTCCCTCCATTGTACCGAACCGAACCGTGATGTCTGAACCGAGGTATGAACCGAACCGTGACTTCTGTGTACCATTCCACCCCTAATATATACTTCTCCAGTCTGAGCTGATGTCTCCTGTAGTCAGGTGTGTTTAGCAATCTGCAATGCAGCAGAGCAGCAAACTGTAGCAGCTTGCAGTGTTTCTATCACAGAAATAGACTGCGGTCAAGCTCGCCGTCCGTCACTCGCATCTCCGTGGGCAAACCAGCTGCCGCTAAAATTGGAGACAGACGCCGACAGAGCAAAGTCTCTGTAACCATTTTGGTACGCTTGGATTTTTCCAGGTGTGAAACCAAGCCAAACCAAACCGAGGGCAAATCGCTCCAAGTTTACATACTCACCAACTGATTCGGACCAAAGCAAACGAACTACAGGTGTGAAAACACCATTAAATGGTACTAACCTGTGTGAAAGCTGCTTTTTGTCGGAGTGACTGACTGATACTACAGAGGCCTGAATAATGAAAACAAAGAGGCAAAGAGAAGCAGAGAAGGGAAACTTCACTAGTCAATATTCTCACCTCTGACATCTACACAGACTGGATAAGCCCTGCTGTCACAACCAAAGTCGTACCAGACTCCATCAGGACCCATCGCTGTGAAGAGTTTGTCACTGTATCTAGCGTCTGGTTCTCCAGCTCCCCATCGTCTGAACTCCGTCTCCCCAGGTTTGTAGAAACTTGTGTCTGACAGTGACCACCTCCAGCTGTCAGACAGTCCTATCCAGGCTCTCTGATTGTGATATAAAGAATTAGACTCTGCTCTAGCTGTTTGTTGAAGACCAGATGTTTACCTAATCTTTCCATCTCCAGTCTTGATACTATCAGTCTGATCCTCTAGGACTCCTTCATTCTGTTACCCTCCTTTAATAACTCATTACCAGAGATAGTTTCTGATCACTCAAACTGATTTTCAATTAGCTTCTCCAGAACATAGATCTCTGTTGTTGTAAATACTGCCTTCTATCGCTGCCTCTTGACCAGGTCGTCATGTAAATAAAAATTGATTCTCGATTTGACATATCTGGTTAAATAAGGTACAATTATAAATAAACAAAATCAAAAATACTGGACTTTAAGAGATCTGTTTGTTATGTTCAATGTGATGGTGAACAACATCCACAGTCCTGGTTCTCTAAAACTAAATATATATTCAAATGTTCATCTGAAGTTAATTTGAGGCTTCAGATTTTTGTAGCTATCTTTCAAAGTTACAGTCTTTCTAACAAAGAATCTCCTCCATTTGTTTCCATCCCTCTGCTGCAGCTCAGCAGGGAAACACTGTCTGCTGAAGGTTAAACTCAAACACTTTAGACTTCTGCTACGTTTCAAAGATAAATATTGTATTTTTTACTGCTCTATATTTAGTTATTAGTTACTATGGAGGGTTTCAAACCTCTTTTGAGATGAAAGAGAGAAAAGTGAACTCACGTAGCTGTTGTTGGAGTAGAACATGTTGTCTAAATTTGCCGTGTTGGTCAGGATCTTCATAACCTCCATGTTGTCTACAGTGGCCAGGTCTGCGTCTTTCTCTCTGCAGTATCTTTGGGCTTCAGTAAAGTTCTTCCTGTCATAAACAAAATAGTACTGACGTCCAGCAGCTGATGAGACAGCACTCAGCCCTGTAGGGACACACACACATATAGAGCAGATTTAATATTTTATACTATATCATTTAACTGTTTAGTCAGTACTTTTCGCTACTATTTCAACTGTTTAGTCAGTACTTTTAGATACTATTACAAATGTTTAGTCAGTACTTTTAGCTACTATTTCCACTGTTTAGTCAGTACTTTCAGCTACTATTTCCACTGTTTAGTCAGTACTTTTAGATACTATTACAAGTGTTTAAACAGTAATTTTGAGCCTTCTCCAGAAGGACATAAACCCTTCTGTGTACCACGATGAGATAGACACCTTTATCGACCATCTTATCTTAAATGTCACAAAAACAAGGGAGGTGGTCCTCGACCCAAGGCAAGGGATTGACCATGAGACAGTCATCATCAAAAATATGGGAAATCAGCCCGGTAACATATTATAAATACTTAGGTGTCCATATGGACAATCTTCTCTGCTGGAAAACACACATTGACCACCTGTGCAATAGACTGCAGCAGAGATTATACTTTTTAAGGTGACTGAGACTGTATGGAGTAAGCATGCTCATGTTCTCCCGGGCAATTCTGGAGAGCATCATCAGATATGGAATCACAACATGGTTTGGCAACTTAACAGTGCAGCTAAGAAGCAGGCTGGTCAGCACACACAATAGGGAGGAAAGACCACAAGTCCATACAGAGCCTGTACGAGCAAGCTGTTAGAAAACAAGCCGAAAGAATCCCTGCAGATTCTCTACACCCTCTCTTTCCTGAATATGAACTTCTGCCATCAGGGAGAAGAGTCTGTGTGCTGAGATGTAAAACAAACAGACTAAAATTATCATTTATCCCAACGTCCATCAAGCTGCTCAACTCCAATAGTAAATCTTAGCCCAGCAGAGCAGGGGTGCAATAAATACACCAGCACGTTAATTATTAAAGTTAATTCTTAGGATGTCGTGTTTCTGTGCTGTTTCTGTGCTGTCATGTCTTTTGTGTCTTAGGACGCTTTGTTGATCTCATGTTTATGTTGATTTTATTTTGTTTTAGAATGTTTTTTTCTGTTACATGTTCATGTTGTTAAGCAAGAGATTGTAGCACTATGTCCAAGACAAATTTCCCCTCGGGGACAATAAAGTGTATTCTATTCTATTCTATACTATTTCAACAGTTTAGTCAGTACTTTTAGCTACTATTACAACAGTTTAGTCAGTACTTTTAACTACTATTACAACAGTTTAGTCAGTACTTTTAACTACTATTACAACAGTTTAGTCAGTACGTTTAGCTACTATTACAACTGTTTAGTCAGTACTTTTAGATACTATTGTATTTGTATATATGTACTATATTTTTTTTTATTTTCTTCTATATTTAAGTTGTGGTTTGACTACACACAATCTAAATTTGATTACCTTACTGACTCATTTAGTTTAACCATGCTAGACTTCTGGTAAAAGATAATCTCAAATTGAAAGTAGTACTGGTTGTGGGTGAAATTTGTTTCATGCCCAAGGTACAAGTTAAATGAATTCTGTGAGCAAAATGGAAAGCATAGTGCTATATATTAACATACATATGCAAGACTGATGTTCTAACTGAGAGGAAAGACAGGAAAAAAACACTACAGTTAAACGCAACGTTACTCTTTTGTTGGTGTGAGTTAAAAAAAAGTCAGTCAGAGTCACTATATTCTTATGTTTGTACCTTAAATCTTGTATCGTATTGTCTTGCTCTTTTTAAATACATAGTTGTTTAAATAAAGTAGTGCTGGTTGTTTTGACCAGTTTCAAAGTACTGCTTTGCAAAAAGCGCCCCACCCAAAATAATAATCACCAGCCGCCACTGTCACAAAGTCTCTTCAGCTCCACAGAGTTCCCCGTCTCTGGAAAGACTCTGTTATTGTCTTGGGTCCAGAGACGGGGAACTCTGTGGAGCTGAAGAGACTTTGTGAAGATGAATCGAAATCCCCAAAAGACTTTCGGCCTGTTGCCCTCACAGATCTTGAATGCAACTCGGTGCAGGTAGGGGTGTTGATGATGCTGTCAACACCCTACTTAACTTGGTGTTGGGCCACCTTGATGGGGCAAAGAGTTCTGCGTGGTTGCTTTTAATTGTTTACAGCCTCACATTTTAGCTGATCGTCTTACCAACATACACAACATGATCAAGAATCTTGTGTGCTGGCTAGTTGACTTTTGAACAGATAGATCTCAGATGGTGAGGATAAATGGTGTTTTATCTTCCACTGGCCCCTCAGGGATGTGTCCTTTCACCACTTTTATTTAACTTATACACCAATGATTGCAGCAGTCTTAACACTGATAGACACATAATCAAATTTGCGGATGATTCTGTAATTGTGTCACTACTTAACGACAAGGACACTAGCCATGGTCCAGTGGTGAATGAATTTATTTACTGGTGTGAGTGCTCATTCCTAAACATTAACGTCTTGAAAACCAAAGAACTGATTATTGATTTCAGGAAGAAGCCTCTGCCGAGTCCTCCTGTTTTTATCCATGGCCAGGCTGTTGAAGTTGTACAGCAGTACAAATATCTGGGCACAATTATTGATAAAAACTTGACATTTGAGGCCAACACAGATGCAGTTTGTGCTAAGTCCTACCAACGAATGTATTAATTTCGGAAGTTGAGATGTTTTGATGTTGATACATCTTTCATGAAAATGTTTTATTCTTGTTTTATTGACTCTGTTTTAACTTTCTCTGGGTCCCTTAATTTGAAAAATAAGCATCAACTAAACAGCATCGTTAAGAGGAATGGCAAAATTGCAGGGATTCACTTTGTAGAGTTATCCCTTTTATACAGGGTGAGAGTCACAAGGAAGGCCAAAGCCATCCTCGCTGACCTGAGTCACCCCTTGTCCTGTGAATCCAGGCTGCTGCCATCTGGTCGCAGGTACCTGGTACCCAGGTGTAACACCAAGATGGAAGAGCTCATTTGTACCTGTTGGTCTCATTAATACTTTGATGTAATTTGTCCCGTTGGAGTATGGAATATGAATGCATGTGATGTTGTGTATGGGATGCTGTCTTCTGTTCTCTGCTGGCTGGAGAAAGAATTGCCCCATTTAAAGATAAAGTTTACTTGATCTTGATCTTGGCAAAATCTTTGAGGCGCGTGGCTCGGCTCGGCGAAACAACACGCAAACAGATATCCCGATGACAATATAAAAGTGATTTCTTGTTCAGCCCTGCTCTGATATTCTGTCTCTGAACCTTTTAAAACAGAGGTTTATGACTGTGTTAGTTGTCACCTTGTGTGGGGATGTGTTAACATTAAAGATGTTATTTTGTTTAAAATCTCGAGAAAAATCAGTGTAATTCTGCAGCCGCATATTCGGCGTGTTCCTGATTATCAGGAGTTACTGGCCTCTGCAGGAGTAGAGCACTAAAGCATTCATTTAGAACGGTAAACAGTCAGTTCAACTGCAACTACTTAGTAGTACCAAGAGATGGAAGAGCTCATTTGTACCTGTTGGCATTAGTCTCATTAATACCTTGATGTAATTTGTTCCATTGGAGTATGGAATATGAATGTATGTTATGTTGTGTATGGGATGCTGCCTTCTGTTCTCTGCTGGCTGCATTAATATACATAAACATGGGAATAACTAATTAAAAAAATATCTGAAAGACTTACCTGCCCCAGCGATGACGATGCTCAGAAGAAGTCTCTCCATCCTCGTCTCTGCTCTGTTCCTCTCCGTCTGCGTCTGACTGCAGATGTGCAGCTGGTGAACTGACTTTCTACGTTTTAAATCAACCTCCTAACTGCACTTTCATGCAAAGTTGTTGCTGGGAACAATAACTTGAAGAGAAAAATAATTTGCCTGTCAGGCTTAAAGTTCTCTATGCATGAATTCAGCAGTTTTACATTTTACATTAGTGTAATACTTATTTTAATAAATTGTACACTTTTCTTCCAGGGCAGCATTTCAGGCTCACCAATGGTTTATTGCTTTAATCCCTGGGCTTATACATCATAATGATAATATATGTTTGCTTATTCTGTACTGAATAACTGAATTTCTATTTTTGATGTTTGGTTTGATGGTTCAAACATGATGAGGCTTCCTCATGTCTGACTGCAGCCACATGAAGTCGAGAACATCTGACAGAACAGCTGACTACATTGTGATTGTTCTTAGTTGTGTTGAGACTGAGAAAAAGTGGGATTAAACTGATCTTAACACTAGAACAGCCATGACGGTCATTTTGACCGTTTTGAACTGTATATGTCTAAAAACTTTGCTGAATAAAAAAGTACAATCCCGCTGGTACCTAACTTTTCCTAAAAGAGTCTATTATATTTTCATTTTAAATTGTTTTTATATACATTACACAAAAGGCAAAGGAAATACAATCACTTTTACTTATTTTGGCCATACATGGTCATATTGACCGCTCGGATTTTCGAGGTATTGTTTTTAATCTTTTGCACGGTTGAAGATGCATCTTGGTTACTTAGTAATAATCATAGTCTCTGTCAGAGAAATGTGACTAGCGGTCTCAAGTAACAAGTCACCGAATGGCCGGAGGCAAAGCCAGAGTCGGTAACGTAGGCTACTACTGCGTGGATGGACTCAGTTCTGAATCAGAAGGCAAACACCGGGCGCTCGCTCTGTGAAAGGAGCGGAACACGTAGATGGCCGGTGGCTGTTTACATGTTCATATAACTTTATACATCCTCGAACTGGCTGGAATCATTGCACACACCCTCTCCAAGGAGTGCACCAACAGTAAATTTGCCCAGAGAAAGTTCATCCAGCAACTGGCAGAGGAGCTGAGAGCGGAGTTTATGGAGGAAAAAGGGCAGCGGCTCACGGTCCGAGCAGCGGTGACACTGCAGCAGACACCAAAACGGAGGCAGTGCCAGGTTAGGTTATAAATGTTCAAATGACATACTTTTAATACTTATTTGGCTGTTATGAGTTATTTTGAATGAATTTTCACACCATATTTTTCGGGATATGAATGTATGAAATATCCTTTGCCATGATATGAATTATTAAAACACGTATTACTACTCAAATGTATAATTAAACTCATTAAAATGTACATTTTGGTGTTATTACGTTTTCTAAAGATATCCTAACACAATATATTAATTAATATCGCAATTGGGTATTTATCATGAGAGATTATAGCGTTTGGAATCTGGCGGTCAAAATGACCGCTCACGGCAATTCTAGTAGTTATGGGATTCCGGCATTTCCATTGTTAAACAAAGAAAGACATGTGGCCAACATGTGTTCAGAGACAAAGGGACCACGTGTCCCACACAGGCCTGAAGCCTTCTCAAACAAAAAATGAGGCCTTCATGTAACTTGGAAAGCCTAAACTTCACACCTCGATGTGAAAGAGGGTTCAAAATAGCCGCAGGTCCGAGAGCCCTGATTTGCCATTGGTCGGCGGTCCCTGAACGCAGCAATGGCCCGCGACTAGCTGACCGGGGGAATAAATACACTGAACACCGACAACTTTGTCATTCACTGCAACACGAGGATGCACGAGTCAAACGTTTGTACTTTAAATAGTTCATTTTCCGGACGAGTGGACTACTGGTGGTGTTCTGGTGAACACGCTGGATCCTCCGAAACACGCATCGCTGTTTCACCTCTGCAGCAGAGAAAACGTTTCTCTACAAGAAAATCGGACAACATCGGACACCGCTTTTCTTCTGAAGTCTACATAGCTTCTTCCCTGCTGCCTTTGGGAAGAAACAAGTTTTTCCGTGCACTCTGACGAGTGGGCCGGATTTCGTTATCTTTACCGTGGAGATCTATGGACTAAACGAAGGAAAACGCACAGTAAGAGGCTTAAGGTTTCTGGGCAGAGAAATATGTGTGTTTATTAATGTCAGTAGCTGCTATTGTTGCAAACTTGTTACGACATTGAATGTGATTGATTAATAAGTGCTACTGATGCACATCTTGATTATTAATCTGATGTGGGATCACCAAGTCCAATTCATTTCTTTGAAAGTACTGATCACGGTGCATTGTTGATGTTGTGTTTAATATGTAGCTTATTGAAACTGTAATGCTACGTTGCTACCTCCCGTGGCAGAGAAGTTTAGTTACTGTACGAGACAATAATCCTTTCTTTCGTCACTCAAACCATGGCGCTGCGACATAATGAGACGTTATATCGTAGACCTGTGTCAGATGAACGGTTGGATTATTGTCGCAGCAGAGAATCAGCTGTTAGCTCGCCAAAGGTAGAGGAATAACCCTCCCCTCGTTAAACAAATTCTCAGACCCTGCGGTAACTTCACGTTAGGCCAGAGTCTTGAGTGAACGAGGAGAATGGTTATCATCATCCTGAGGATCAAGAGTCCAAGTGTCTTTCTGTCTCTAAAGTGTGCTCTCCTTTTCTCTTATACACACAAACCTAACATTAGCTAACGGAGAGTCACGTGGTGTTTCAACAAGCTTCACTACCCGCCATCTTGGGGTTAAATAGCAGTGTGTGTGTATGTATGTGTGTGTATGTGTATGTATGTGTGTGTATGTATATATGTGTGTGTGTGTGTGTGTGTGTGTGTGTGTGTGTGTGTGTGTGTGTGTGTGTCTGTGTATGTATGTGTGTGCGTGTATGTGGGTGTGTATGTGTGTGTATGTGTGTGTGTGTGTGTGTGTGTGTGTGTGTGTGTGTGTGTCTCACAGAATTCCGCGAAATCAACACGGCTGGTGTTTGGGTGACGGTTGGGTTTAGGAAAAGAAAAAAGCGACGGTTGAGTTTAGGTAAAGAAGAACGGGACAGTTGGGTTTAGGAAACGTGACATGTGGGACACGATCCCCGGTCTGCTGGGTGAAAGTCCTGTGTTTTCTAAAGTCCTGTGTTTTCTAAAGTCCTGTGTTTTCTAAAGTCCTGTGTTTTCTAAAGTCCTGTGTTTTCTAAAGTCCTGTGTTTTCTAAAGTCCTGTGTTTTCTAAAGTCCTGTGTTTTCTAAAGTCCTGTGTTTTCTAAAGTCCTGTGTTTTCTAAAGTCCTGTGGCTTTAGAAAAGCGTGTATGTCTACGCTGTGACGTTGCAGACTGCCGTCCGCTGTATACTGCATAGACATAAACGCTGATAGCTCAAAATACGTACCGATAACACGCCACATGGCTTTAGGAAAATGGCGTGTATGTTTACGCAAAGTCATGATGTCATGTTGATCTTGACCTTAGCTTAGCTACCCACGTGGCCTCTTCACCTCCCACTCTCTCTCTCCCACACACACACACACACACACACACACACACACTCAAATTTCACCCTTCCTAATCACTTTATAAATATGAGACAAATGAATCAAATGAATTAAGATCTGTATTCTAAAGGGAACACCAGCTATGAGACTGTTTTACAGCTCAGTTATTGGTCCCTGATTCCAGGGTGGTGCCCCGTTTTGTTGTTTGTCATCTAGTTTGGTTTGGCCGTACAGTAAAGGCAAATTAATTCCTGAGTCTGATTAAAGGAATTGTACTTTGTACACACACACACACACACACACACACACACACACACAGTCTGTACCTCTGATGTTGGTTTCGAACACGGAGGCGTTGGCGTCGATATCAAAGTCCACGGTGTCTTGGAGCAGCGACGCCACGTGCTGAAACTCGGTGCGGTTTCCCAAAACCTTCAGAGAAACATTTGAAAACTGACCTGAACGCAGCGTGACTCTTTAAAGGACAGTTTGGTTGTTTTAAAGTGGGGTTAACTAAACTGATTTTTAGTCATTTTACCTCCAGAACAGGATGGGAGTTGCTGCTCTACCTCTGCCTCCATCACTTAGTCTGGTAGACTGGTAGTTTGGTAGTTCCTAACTTTTTTTTAACCAACAAAGTGACACAACAACACAAACTAAGTGAAAACATGCAAACTTTCCCTTTAACACAAGACAGGAATCTAACGTTTGTGTTGTTTTTGCCTCCAACGTCACCTTCCAGGCAGCTAACCCTAACCTTAACCCTAAACATAACCATTGCCGCGCTGCCTGGAAGGCGATGTTGGGGGCTAAAAACACCAAACACCGTTTGTGTTAGTACCTTTACTGCAGTACGGTTTGAATGTAGGACTTTAACTTGTAGTGGAGTATGTTCACAGTGTGTGTTAGTACTTTTACTGCAGTAAAGGATGTGTATTTCTCTCAGGTGTGTTTCTCTGTTACCTGACAGCAGCCATCTCCTCCTCACTGAACCGAGGCGCTCAGCAGACAAACAAACAGCTCCACGCACACGGGAGCTGAAATGAACTAGCAGCTAAATGTGGCATGTAGCTCCACATGCTGTGTTCACAGTTATTTACATGTTTGATACCATTCTGTTGGAGTAACGCCAAAAACAAATGGGGCACACAGCCTGTAGAGCTACATGCCACATTTAACCAGAAGTTCATTTCCAGAGAAGGATCTGAATACCTCCTCCAACGCTGCTTTGACTTTCTATGCAAACACAGAATGATTTGAATGTTGTAACAAACTCCTGAGAGGAACTGCTGCAAGCAGCATCAACATCTACGTTAGGGGTCAACTCGTTATCGGCCTGGCCAATTATGGGGGAAATTAATTAAAAAGTGCTACAGCTCTGTGTCTCTCCCTCTGTTCTGGTCACCACTGAGTCTCACTTAATGCTCCGCCCACAACACCATCTGATTGGCTAGATGTTATACAAGTAATATATAGGGTTGGGTACCATTCACCTCAAATTTGGTTCCGGTACCCAATGGTACCTTTTTTCAGTACTTCCTCTCTGTATTAACAAAAACATTATTTCAGTTGTAAAAATAATTCCAAACCTATTAATACTATTAACATGTTGTTATATATTTAGAACATTTTACACTTAATAAAAAAATAAACAAAAATAAAACCTCTCCCTCTCTCCTCCCAAACCCGTCCCCACAACCTATTAAATCAAATAAATATTAATTTCTTACACTGCACTCTGACTTTTATTCTCTATTTGTATACTATTCTATTTTAGCCTGTTTTACTTTCATCATGACCGTTTTTAATTGCTCTTTCATGTTTCAAGCACTTTGAATATATAATATTATATTGGGCATAGAAACCACTGTTGTGCCTGCTTGTCTCAGAGGAAGTGTAACGCCAACAGCACCGCGCCCGCTTTCGCCTCGCCATTAATATCATATCGCAGCAAATGCTGTCTGCGTGAAGTTTTGAAAACTGTAACTACACTTGAAACTACTTTATCGGCATTTCCGTGACTCACTGTGACTTCAACAAAACTGCAGAGCCGACGTAGTTTGCACGAGTTTACTTTGTCCGCAACTCTGCGTGTTTGTGTGTGTGTGTGTGTGTCGGAGCGCCGCTCTCTGTCAATATGCAGAGAGGACAGTTAAGCTTGCGCTTACTCGCTGTCAGTTACCAAAATTTTGAACCATTTTACGTGAACAAATACTCGGTAATACCGACGTGATTTGGTCAGTACCGGTAAAGGTACAGGGTTCCTTACCCAACCCTAGTAATAGCCAATCAACACTCATTAACCTCGCTGCCCCTGACATGCAGCAGCCTGGACCACGGTTAACAGCACTGGGCTAACCCAGGACTAAGTTCACCACGTAACGTTAGCTGTATTTTTTCTAGATAATCTCCTCTGTGCCGAAATACTCCGTTCCCAGGAAACGGTGTTTGTGTCCCGGAAGACGTTAAGGAGAAAACACAAGACTTTCACCAGGAAACAGGTGTTCATGTCCTCAAGAAGTTAACTTAAGTACTCTCCACCACACACCGGTAAAAGGACAGCAGGGCTGAGGCCAGCCCGCTTCAGCCTCCTCAAAAAGTTCAGGTGTTGGTGGGCCTTCTTTATGATGCTGACTGTGTTGGTTGTCCATGTCAGATAGTTGGTAGGCTCGTAGAGTCCACACAGCATTCCTGGATGGGAGTAAAACCTGCTCTGGTTTATTGGCATTCCTTTAAACCAATCACAATCATCAAACCAAGTCCAGCTGCCTTTGTTTACCACAGAGAACTCGTGACCTGGATGACTGAGAACCTTCACAGATATGCTGATAACTCACATAGGAAAACAAACACCACGTCCTCAGTGCCACCATGATGATTATCAGCTCAACGTCTTGAGATTCCTCCTCCCTTCACTCTACCCCGTCTCACCTCTTTTTATTTGGGATTCACAGTAGAATGGAAGTGCTGGTTAATGCTGTCATTATGTTCACCTCTGATCCCTGTGGCCAGCCTCCATCCCAACCAAGCATATTCTGTGACACCAACCCTCTTGATAACAAAGTCAGAAAGAGAAAACAGCTCTCTCCTGTAGAGGTGCCTCTTAAGGTTATCAATGCCAAGTTGTCTTGCTGTATCTCGATCAACACCAAGAAATCTGCCTGGCATCAGCGCATGCAGGAGAGAATATTTCAAGACAAGACAAGACAAGCCCGCTTTGCTTTGTCTATCACTCCTAAAGCCACACAGGATCAGCAGCAGATCAACAGCTACTCTTTTTAGTACTATTAACAGTTGTAATAGTAGCTAAAAGTACTGACTAAACAGTTGAAATAGTAGCTAAAAGTACTGACTAAACAGATGTAATAGTAGCTAAAAGTACTGACTAAACAGATGTAATAGTAGCTAAAAGTACTGACTAAACAGTTGTAATAGTAGCTAAAAGTACTGACTAAACAGTTGAAATAGTAGCTAAAAGTACTGACTAAACAGTTGTAATAGTAGCTAAAAGTACTGACTAAACAGATGTAATAGTATCTAAAAGTACTGACTAAACAGTTGTAATAGTAGCTAAAAGTACTGATTTGCATTCAAACCTGCCTATAGTTTCAATTTAGTTTTTCTTGAAGGTTTTAGTTTTTAATTTAGTTTCAGTTTTCTCCATCAGGACCAAAACATCACGCCACAAAAACTGTTTTCTCCCCCCTGCAGTCAGCCTCACCAACAAGGCCCGGGACCCCCACACATAACTCTTCTTACCCTCTTCTGACATCCACCATCACATACGCATAAGAAAAACGTTCAGTTTTGATAATTAAGCATGCTATGACATGTTCATGACATGTTGTGTTGTCTAGGTTAAAGCTGTCCAGAAATGAGTAAGGAAGGGAATCACTTATCATGTTTTGTTTGTGTAAAGTGATCTGTGCATTCATTTTTACTATGAAATAAAAAAATTAAAATAAATTTCAGAATAATACATTTATACATTTTATTTGTATTGCACTTTACATTTCAGCAATCTCAAAGTGCTACAGAGCATAAATAATGCAATTTAATAAAAAAATATAAATATCAAGGTTAATAAAAATAGTTAAGAGGAAAACCTATAAAATAAAAATTTAATTTAGTAAAAAGCTTTCTTGAAAAGATATGTTTTGAGGTTTCGTTTAAAAACATCCGTAGATTGTGGGGCCCTTAGGTTTTCAGGGAGGGTGTCCCACAGCCTCGGAGCAGCTGATGAAAAGGTCCTATCACCCATGCTGCAGAGCTTGGTTCTGGGGGCTTGGAGGGTGTTTGTGGATGCAGACCGGAGGGTGCATGAGGAGGTCTGGCGGGTGAGGAGTTCCTGTAGGTAAAGGGGGGCATGTCCATGAAGGCACTGGTGGGTGAGGAGGGAGACCTTATATTCTATTCTGCGTGGGACAGGGAGCCAGTGAAGAGATTTCAGGATAGGGGTGATGTGATCGTGCTTGCGCGGTTCTGGATGTATTGTAACCTCTGGATGCTTTTGCCAGAGATCCCAATGAGGAGTGCATTACAGTAGTCCAGCCTGGAGGAGACAAAGGCATGGACAAGCTTCTCTGCATCTGTCAGGGTGAGTGTTGGACGGAGTTTGGCAATGTTCTTAAGGTGGTAGAATGATGTCTTACAGAGGTGTTTGATGTGGGTGTCAAAGGTGAGTTGAGGGTCCATTTTAACACCCAAGTTGGTGACAGATGTGGAAAGGGAGATGTTTTGGCCAGAGAAATGTGTTGCACCTCTCCTTGTTGGCCTCAGAGAGGGAGAGTGAAGGGGGTTTGAGAAGGTGGTTTATTGTTGAAAAAAGTTGTTTTGAGTTACCGGGACTGTTGTTGATGATGGTGGAGTAAAACTTGGACTGTGCATCCCTCAGAGCTTCTGCATACGCCCTCCTGTGTTCCCTGTATGCCTGTTTGTGAACATTTAGTCCAGAGGCCTTGAGCCGCCGCTCAAGGACACGCCCAGCTGCCTTCATTTTTCGCAGCTCACAAGTATACCAGGAGGCTGAGTGCGAGAATGAGACTGACCTGGATGTTAAGTGGGCGTGGAGATCCAGAAGACTGCTCAGGGACTGGTTGTAGAAATCCACAGAGTCAGCAACAGAATGGAAGTCGGTATAGCCGGAGGAGAGAAGTTGAAGGTCCAGGGCCAGGGCATCCGCATTGATGTTTTTCAGCTTTCTGAAATGGATCTGTCGCTTTGGTTTGGTGTGGGGGGAAGGAAAGGGGAGCTCCATTGACACGACCTTATGATCTGAAACACCAAGATCATAAACCTGTAGGTTGCTGATGGGGACGGAGTTAGAGATAACCAAATCAAGTGTGTGTCCCTTGGAATGTGTGGGGACGTCAACATGTTGTAAATTGAGGGAGTCTAGCAGCTGAAGGAAATCGGCAGCGGGATGACATGATGGGGTGTCGACATGAATATTCATATCTCCCAGGATTATGGTATTGGCAGAGGTAGTACAGAGTGTTGTGAGGAGATCAGACATTTCTGGGATAAAAGCAGAGTTGGGTTTAGGGGGGCGGTAGATAACGAGAACAGTCATGGGAAAGGGGGGCTTACATTTAAATGCAAGACATTCACATGAAGATGTTGCAGGCAGCGAGATGGTGGACAACTCCAGGTCCTGTCGGTGAATGACAGCTAGGCCACCACCGCGGCCAGTGCTGCGAGCTGCCTCCAAGTAACTGTAACCGGGGGGACAGGCTTCATTTAGGGCAGAGTAAACCTCTGGCTGATGCCAGGTTTCCGTCAGACACATGAAGTCAAGTCCTTTTTCTCTGATGTGTTCTTCAATCATGATGGATGGAGTTGATGGATTGTGTGTTAAAAAGTTCAAATTTGACCAATGACTGTCGGGTGAATCTCTGTACAGGTTGCAAAACATTAAAATCCACTCCGCGCAGACTGGAATCCACTCCACGAAGTGGACTCCAGACTCCGGACATGCGACGGATGACCAGAGAGATGGAATGTTTGTAGCAGAGCAGCTAGGCTGGTTATGGAGGATGAATTTTCGACCGGAGCCTCTATGAATGTAACGAGGACGGCGAAGAAGTCCAAGTTCTTTAATGATGGGGATGTTAAATCCAGGTGTGATTGCAGGATTAAGTCGTCGGAGTTGCGAGCTGGAATAGCTGAACGCCATACTGACCAGGAGGGATGCTAGCCAGACAACGTTAGCAGACAACATTAGCACCAAGTACTGGAACGGTGATCGGAGGGAAATATCAAGGCGATATCCGGGTGGAACAGGGTTGACATCTGGAAGTCGTCTGTAGCAGGTAGGTGTCTAGCTACCTAGCTTCCCCACCGGTATAAGAAGTGGATGAAACATAGGGTACGAAGTCCAGAGAAACTAGTGCACAGGGCTAGTAAAATAGCACAAGCGCAAAATATCACAAAAGCACTGGAAAACTAAAAGAGCAATCAAACTTTCAAAATTAAAGATCGTGGGCGGAGAAGCGGCGAACAAACAGCGCCAGCGTCCTCTCACGTCCACGTCCTCTATCTAATAGAACAATGGCCAAGCGTCACTGGGATGAAAACACAGAATGTTAAATATCAGCAAAATGGCCACACGTCTTCTATCCGCCCTGCCCTCTTCAGGGTTTTTGCTGGCTCAGAATGGGCCTTTGGGGTGACACAAAATTTTGAGGAAGGAAATTTTGAGCATCAAAGACTTCATTTCCTGCATTCTGATACATTTTTAGGCACCAATTTATAGTGAAAAAGTCTTTAATTATGTCAAGGAAAACAACATTATGTTGGCAGGTAACAATTAAAAATATAATGGAATATAAGGCAGTAAGGGAGCTTTTTATATCTGGGACCTGGGTCCGGATATGACTACACTTGACCCCAAAGTCCAGTTTGATTAAATAATATGAACAGGGCTGAAATATATTTTATTGATTAATAAATTGTCAGTGATGTTGAATATACAGTAGTGTAACGGACCACACCTACAGTGCATGTGAACTGCGGATTAATGGTAGTTTAACTGTCACTGTTATGTGAAGGGAACGCAGCAGAGAGTCTCTGCAGCTTGTTCAGGGAGTTCAGATAGAGCAGTCACAACTGGTTTTCATGCGGACTCCTGTACGGTTCACATCAGGTGTAACTGTAACTTTCATCTTTGTATGAAAGAATATAATAATAAACTTTATAACCCAGTACAACACAAAAAGTCCCATACGTTTTGTGTACCGTCTGGTATTCACACTTCTGTTTTATATTTGTTAATCACCTTATGTTTAATTAATTTTTTTAATCGGTCGATTGTTTTACACATTTTTATGTCAATTTCTAATTCATTCCACAGTTTATAGGCTGGTGAAAGTGCCCCCAAATTTCTGAAATACCCCTACCGGAGGTAGAACTAAACCCAACAATGATTTTCCTCATGTCTAAGGTCTCCCTGTTTTGTTTTCTAGTTTTCTAGTTCCTATTTTGTTTTCCACTGTCAGTTTCTCTGTTGGCCCTGCCTCTCTCTGTGTCTCTGTGTTTCTCCCCTTCCCCTCCTGCCTGCTCCTGACAGCTGATTACAAACACCTGTTCAGCATTCCACCATCACCTCTCCCGCTGTGCACACCTGCCAGCCATCTACAATCAAGCCCAGTATTTGAACTCCGGATCCACTCACCATCCTCACTTGATCGTTGTCTCAGCCGCTTTGGTGAAACTTGCTACAAGCTCTCTTAGAGAACTCGGTACTTACCTGTCTCTGTCTGTACCGTATATCTTACCCCTCTTTGTGTTTCTCCCCTGCAGCCATCATCTCCAAACCTCTCCATTGTCTCTAGTCAGTTGGCCTCACCATTCGGTCCCCTCCTCGCGGCTCCCTGCTCCATCCTGCCTTCGCTCCTGCTTCCAGTCTTCCCCTCTTCTACTCCTCTGTTCCCCAGACTCCAGTGCCTCCTCCTCGGTTCCCTCGGCCCCGGCTCCCCCGTGCTTCCTGAGCTCCCTTGCCATCCTACCCCAGTCCTCGAGTCCCTCGCCATCCTTCCCAGCCCTCGAGTTAAATAAACTTGTTTTTGTTGAGCCATGCATTTGGGTCTGTTCTGCCTCCCTTGTAACACTTCCATATATGAAATAGATTCTTGGCTAAAAATATTTTACTGGTAAGAATGTTAAATTAACAGATATTGTTATACACCCCAAAACCAAAAAAGGACAAAAATATAGCATGTACTGACTAAACAGTTAAATAGTAGCTCAAACCTGCCTATACTTTCAATTTAGTTTTTCTTGAAGGTTTTAGTTTTTAATTTAGTTTCAGTTTTCTCCATCAGGACCAAAACATCACGCCACCAAAACAGCCCCACCAACAAGGCCCGGGACCCCCACTGACACTGACTCTTCCCCCCCCCCCCCCCCCCCATCCCTAGTCACTGACCTGCACTAACCTTCATCCTGGACTTTACATCTGCCTATTGTATATACTTTATATTCTTTGCAAATACCCCACGCAACCCATTCAGCCTTTGTTCTTATGCAACAGTTACTTTTTATGTATATATTTGTTTTTCTGTATTTGTTTATTTCATATTAATGTTTAATGTTTGTTTTTGTATGCACCTTTCACCAAGGCTTATTGTGGCAATAAAAGCTTTTCTGATTCTGGTACTTTTCGTTTTAGTTTACTATAATAACCCTGGTTGGAATTGGGCCACACTGAATGTGGAGTTAATAGCAGGTAGGACAGGGAAACACAAGCGAGAGATGGAACAGGCATATTTTGGCTGTGACAAAAATCAAAACATAGATACCACTCTCATGTCTGTACAGGTAAATCTGAAACCCCAGCCAGTAAGCATAACAACAACGATTTTTTATCTGCTCTGAGCACATCCACCATCACGTACTCATAAGAAAAACACATTTTTGAGTAGAGGGGGACTTTCAGTGTTGATAATTAGGCATGCTATGACATGTTCATGACAGGTTGTGTTTTCTAGGTTAAAGCTGTCCTGAAAGTAGTAAGTAAGGAAGGAAATCATTTCTCATATTTTGTTTGTGTAAAGTGATCTGTGCATTCATTTTTATTATAAAATAAAAAAAAAAAATAAAAAATGTGAGAACGTTAAATATCAAGAAAATGGCCACACGTCTTCTATCCGCCCTGCCCTCTTCAGGGTTTTTGCTGGCTCAGAATGGGCCTTTGGGGTGACACATATGAAGCGGGGGTGTCCTCCCCCAGGACATTTTAATTATTTAATTGTTAAGAAAAACGTCCTGCTAAAAATAGACTAAAGAGTTGAACATGAAGGATCAGAGAGCCACAGAAAGGCGATGCTCACGTATGTTACGTGTTGTAGATTCAGAACTAAAAAAATAATTTGACAATGAATGTTAATACTGGACCGAGGTTTTCAAGAGGGTGGTTGAGGTGGTGAAGTTTTTAGCAGAGCGAGGACTACCGCGTAGGGGACATAGTGAAGTTTTTGGGCAACCGGATAATGGGAACTTTATGGGTGTGCTGGAAGTTATCAGCGAGTTTGATCCCTTTCTGAAAGCGCATATAGAAAAATATGGCAATGCTGGAAAGGGAACGCCATCATAACTCTCATCAACAACATGCCTAGAATGTATTGAACTGATGGGGAACAGGTCCTCGCAGAGATAATCAAATTAATGTGGCAAAGTACTTTTCGATCAGTGTTGATTCCACTCCTGACGTTACGCACACCGACCAGCTCACATTTATCATGCGGTATGTGCAGAGGTGGAAAAAGTACTAAAATATTGTACTCAAGTAAAAGTACCAATACTTTGATGAAATATTACTCAAGTACAAGTCATTTAAAATGTACTTTCAGTAAAAGTTACTTAGTTACATTAACCCTTGTGTTGTCTTCCCATGCAAGGTTTTGTTTTTCTGGGTCAAAATATAAAAACAATTCCAACGTTTTGGTCGAGTTTTTGACACTTTTGTCACTTTTCCTGACATTTTTTTTTTTTTTTAAGATAATTTTTTATCTTAAAATAAGAACTTTTCTGTTCTTTCGATGGGTTTTCACTATGGATTTGAACACCCTGTTGCTGGTGGTAAACTCACTGTCCGCATATAAACTGAACCTTGAGAAATGACGGTTCAGTGAGGCTCTGATGGCGGTCATCGTTGCCACACCGCTTTGAACTGTAGCATAAAAACGTCTTAACAAATCGTTTAGTTCTTCGGCGCTGCAGGTGTCCAGGTCACTTGTCACTGTCAGTCTATCCTTCTGGTGACTCTTCCACTTGGTGAAAACCTTGAAAGCAAAGGCAGTTGCCTTTTTCGTGTTTGGTTCAAGGGCCCCGTCTTCAATTGTACGCAGCTCCTCATCTGTCAGATCTCGTTAATGGGACCCTGGGCCTGGTCTTTCTCTGTTGTCATTCCGTCGTCCTCGTCGCTCTTTAACCAGTCCTCAAATGTCTTCCCTACTCCAAATATATTAAAATTGACAATTAATTTGTCCATTTTTAAAACACTGTAGGCTAACGTTTAGAACTACGGCGAATAACGTTAGCTCAACTGTAGCTAACGTTAATTAGTTTCTATAGCAACCACACAAGGCTGCATCTGATCACTAACGTTAGTTTAATAATGTAGTTGCTACATTGTATTTCGCTTGCGAAACTATGTATCGACTGACCCTCCGATAGATTTCCAACACATTTTAGAAACTTTTTTAAACAAGGTTAATTTTTAGAATGGACCTCATGTTTGAAATTTCTGTGATAGAAAAAAAATACAAGCGGCGTATTGATCTACTATTTGATGACGCTGTGCTCAGTCAGCGGGCAATATGCCAGGTTAATGCCCTCCTCCCAGCCAATCAGAATCAAGCATTCTTAAACAAAGTAGAATAAGTTGTTATAACATTTGGGCTCCAGGTAATCAGGTATTTTATCTCAACTGTTAACATTTGGCAAACAGATTTCATTGACAAAGCACATCACGGCTACACTTTCCTTTTATTTGTTTTAAATTCAACCAACAATTTGTTGTATTTTAGCAGAATACTGAAAGCATTTAGAGAAGCATGACTAAACCTATATACACTAATATTAGTAGGGATAGTGTTCCACTGGGTTGAATATATAAGGGGTGATTGAGCTAAAATATAAACAAACATATTCAAAGTTTAAAAGTTTGAAAAAAATCAAAGTTTTTATTTTTATTTCTAGCTGTTATTTTAGAGCACTGTACTACCTCTGTGATGTGTTATTGAGTGAATAACCCCACCACCTCATTCATATAAAAGAGGAAAAGATTAGTTTCATGTTTCATGTTAGTATATCTAGAGGAACCAGGCAGCAGCTCTCAGCAGATTCTAACTTTGGAGCAAAGATGATGAACCTCTCTTCAGCTTATAGGAGCCCACAATTCAGCACCTTTTTCTTAATCATTGTGATGTTTTCTTACAATGTTGTGCTTGACAAGGAATACGAGTGCAGATGTGAAGGACATGACTGCATTACCTACTCGGTCATACCAGCTTTAATTTTTATTCTTTTACAACTCTGGACTGAAAATGTACTGAATTGTAAATGCGAGAGTGGTAGGATTATAATTATACGCGTTGTCAAGGCAGTTTGCATAGGTTTGATGTGGATTATCTCTTTGTTTTTCAAGAAAGACTGGTTGTGTTGTTGTCTTGCCAATGCAACTTACTGCGATGAAACTTTCAAACGCTCAAAGGAAGGACAGAAGTATAGCGCCGAAATGAAAGACACCTCAAATGTGAGTTTTTCTTATTTCCTTCACATTACATCAGTCTGTGTTATTCTGTATTTTACCACTAAAAGTTCTGTTGTTGCTGCTGACAGACTCAGATTATTATTCTAAGTGTCTGACAACATTATGGGATGGATCCCTACAGAGATAGACCTTTTAGTTAAAGAGTTAGATCCTTTTAGTTTAACATGAAACAGCCCCGAAATCACCATCACCAAACTACACCAGACTCCATGTAAATAATCAGGACTTTTAGCGTGTATAGAGCCAGCATATTTCCACATGTAAATGGGTGAATTAAGGGTTTATTTCAACCAAACCAGAGTGGTGATTGTTGGAACAGTGGAAAGATGAACCAAGACGGCTTTTGATAGTTTTATTTAGTTTCTGTCCACTTTGAATGAAGTGTGTTTTACGATGTTAAAAGTCCTGATTATTTACATGGAGTCTGGTGGGTTTGGTGATGGTGATTTCAGGGCTGTTTTCCCAGTATGAGTTTTGATTATGTAGATTACATGTTCCAGATCAGGATGACTCTCTAACTCTACATTTGGTCAGTGGCGTAACGAGCCAACACCGGGCCCCTATGCAGGATTATCAAGGCGGGCCCCCATACTACAGAACGTAATGACGGCGCAATGTCCACGAGTAGGCTACCATCAATAGGACAGGATAGGATCATAGAGACACAGCATATAAGAGATGAGATGACTGACAAAATCAGGAGTAGCCTACGCGCACCACAACAACAACAAAAAAACACTGGTGAATGTGCACCATAACACATGAAAAACACACAAGGGCAGTCCCTCCAGGATTTCGCTGCCTGTTTTGAGATTGTTGCGGCCCAAAATGCCTGATTTCACGGGAGCTTTTGCTTTTGTATGTTTGTTATGTTTGTATAATTTTTTGTATAGTTCTTTAAAAATAAAAAGGAAACTTGTTTTGGGGAGAATAATAATTATTACTATTAATTCATTACTCTGGGCTGAGATTTCCTAGGAACCAAAAAGGCTCAGGATGCTGCAAATGTTGGTAAAATATGAAAATGGCTGGTGGATTGAAGACAAAAAATAATAATTTATTGAATTAATCAAATATGAACATATCTGTCATTGTCAGTGGCTTGTTGATCTTTACATTGTTAGTTAATTTCCTATCCTGGCCTGGGACACATATTCATACGGTTTGATAAAGTACTTATTGGACTTTAACTTATCATAGCACTTACAATAACGAGCGTAGCTGTCCTCAATTTAGGTCATCGTGTACATCTCATCTGCGTTTTTTCCTGCATCCATCGTGTGTGATTGTGTGTGTGTGTGTGCGTGTGCACGTCAGTAGCAGGGAAATGGAGGAGCCCCGCCCGCTGCAGACAGCCGACAGATTGAAACAGCAGCTGCTGACTTTAGAGTGAATAACCGTTACAGCGTACATTGATGTTAAAATGTATACAGGTTGACAGGACGGTCTGAAATGTTTTGACGGTCTTTCCCTGTACGCTTTGTTGGTAAATGTGAGATGTTCGAGTCACACACGTCTCGTCTTCATAACAGAAACTAGGAAATGTATTTGACCCGTTCTCACCCCCGCTTGGTCACTGGCTGCATGTGGGACTGCTGGGATTGTCGCGAGTAATGAAAATATGATAGGGGGCCCCGGCTGTCAATTAATATCTTCCAGTGATGCGGGCCCCTGATTGGTCCGGGCCCGTAAGCACCTCATACCCTGCTTACCGATAGTTAGGTGTCTGCATTTGGTCTGTGAGAAGGTCTGCTGTCTCTTGATCTCAAGGTAACAGAATACGATGTTATTGTAACAACTGCTGTTTCTCAACTTCACTGGTGATAAAATAACCAACTTATTTTCCTTTTTTTTCAGGCTATGGGCTTGGTTTTTGTCTTGCTTGTCGTTATTGTGGCTACTGTAATGACATCAACTAAATTGAAGAAATTCTGTATTGGTGGTAATTATGTCTATGAGGAAGTGAGCTTCGACGAGGAGGAAAATATGCTGAAAGGGATAGAACAAGATAAGTTGAAAGAAAAACTCAAACAAGAAGTCAGAGAAGGAAAGCAGGTAAAGAAACGTCTTTTTGTTATTTTCATCTGAATTTTAACCGGCTTTAATATCTCAACAATATTTGATAGGTTGTCATGTTATATAGACATTCCTGGTCCCCAGAGGATGAATCTACTGAGTTTGGTGATCCTCTGACTCTCTCAGACCTTTTCCCACTTCTGAACCAAAAGATCTTTATTCAGCCCAGGGTTGGAGCCAACAGTCTTCCCTAAAAACATCAAATCCTTTCCCCTCTCTCTCCCCTCTTTCCTGTCTTCAGCTGTCTTCAAATAAAGGCCACAAAAAGACCAAAATCATCTTAAAGAAACATAAAATCCTGTCACTACAATCTGTTGGGCAGTAACAGATAAAACAGAAGAAGATCAGAAAGAGGGGATGGATCATGTGGACGCACTTTATTTTCCGATACATTAAAAAGACGTAATAAGCCGAAATTAGACCATAACTAGAATTAATGTTGTTTTTCTTAGAGAGAAAACTAACAGTATATACCCTAATTAAAGGGCAAACACCTAAACTATCCTGTAATTAGTACATTAATAAGATATAATAAGTCTTACTTTCTATCAAATTAGACCAAAACAAGAAAGTTTTAAGTTATTTGGTCTTTATTAGTCAGAAATCAAACACAGTTAGACGCTAATACAAAACCATACACCAACATTATGCTATAACTAGAAACACTGACACAAAATCAGACATTTTGGGCCCAACAATCTCAAAAAAAGGCCTCAAAATCCTGGAGGGACTGACTAATCAGATCTATAATCATATCTGCTCAACTGACCATCAATATCTTCATCTTCATCAGTTTCCTACAGTTTTAGAGCCCAAACTGGGACAAGGAGAGCATACGTTGTGAAGCTGTTTAATTTTTTGATCACTTTTTATTTTTTTTTCAACTTTTTATTTTTTTATTTTGACAAATAGGCAGTGACACAACAAAACGAACGAGGTACATACAGCATAGAGGAACCGGTACATCACCTCCCCCTAATCCCCACCCACCCGCAATCTACCCCAACACAGGTCCAGAACGAGGACAAACAACACACACCCATGCACAGCGACTAACACACACCAAAGGACACACAACATAAGAATAAAAAAAAAAAATAAACTAGCTAAAAAAGGAGGGGGGGGCAGCTCAGTCCTCCATGTCGAGGAACAGGCTCAGGGGGTCGACTAGATCAAGGAAAGGGTTCCCTGTGGTTAGGGATGTCGAGAAGGAGCCTTTCATAGATGCTCTAATCTTCTCCAGCTTCAAGTTGTCGAGCTCCTCTTTAATCCAACGGTCGTGTGGGGGGGGCAGAGCTTCCAGTTGAACAGGATCAGTCTTCGAGCTAACAGTGATGTAAATGCTAGGGCCCGCCTTAGTGCAACGGGAGGTCAGTGTCAGGGGAAATGCCAAAAATGGCTGATAAAGGGCTGGGGGGATAATGTGCCCGTAGG
>NC_050184.1:21587758-21657758 GCF_008315115.2 Sander lucioperca | reverse complement strand
CTCGGAGACTGAAGGCAGGACACATTCAGAAACCGTATCTCACTCTAAACAGCATGGATGGTTTTTTCCAAGTTTGTATGTGTGTGGAAGCACCAGAGACACCAAATAACTCCCCAAATCAACAGAAAAAGAGATTTTTTCATAATATGGGCACTTTAAAGAAGCTGGATTGAAAACCACCTACTCATTATACTACAGCCAACCATTACACAACATCCTGTCTGCGTCCGGCACAAAATACATTACATGTTATTTAGCTGACGCTTTTATCCAAAGCGACTTACAATTGCTATATATGTCAGAGGTCGCACACCTCTGAAGCAATTATGGTTTAAGTGTCTTGCTCAGGGACACATTGGTTGATGTATCACAGTGGGAATCGAACCCAGAACTCTCACACCAAAGGAATGTGTCATATCCACTGTGCCATCACTACCCCAATAGCCTAAAAATACCCTTTTCACTTATTGTCTTATGTTGCTGGTTTTGTATTGTTTATTATTACTGCTTTAATTCTGTTCAAGTGTTTTGTTGCTGTCTGTTGATGCCTTTAATTGTAAAGTGCACTGAGACCATTTTGAATGGTGATTTTACACTTTAAATACAATTTTATTGATTGTTTGGTTTGAAAACATCCTTATGCTTGGTTATTGGATGTTTCCTACCCAAATGCTCCCTGAGAGTCGAGGTTAACTTCTACAAAGGGAGATTACCATGGCAATGGTACACATAAAATTTCTGCCTCTCTGACCATTTTGCTACGTTGATTGGAATGGAAATGGCCTTTTATAAATGTTATTTCTATGGTGAAGGACTTCTCTCTATTTTGTATCAATGTTGTTCCTTTATTCTGCTGATTGAATCAGTTATAAACTCTAAAGCCTTTCCTGTTTTATCTCTGCGTCTGGTCTGTTTCAGGATGATTCTCAGGAACTGAAAATGCTTTAAAAGTCTGTTCAGCAATCTGTGCTACTTGTACTCTAGTAACTCTCACTACCTATACCAACTGAGACTTTCTTCACTTGCTAAATTAACTTTTATTTTTTTTATTTTATTTTTATTTAACCTTTATTTATTTAAAAAAGGTTTTGAACTTTTGAAGGTTTTATATTGTGCAGTTTTGGGTGTTAGCAGTGCAAGGGCATTAATGAAAGTAAAAAGGTAAACAGGTAAACAATGCAGAAGTAAAAAGTAACCAATGCTAGACAGGAGGTGAAGTTTTGTTCAGCAGAGTTACATCATCTGGAGAGAAGCTGTACCTGAGGGTGCTGGTGTGGCAGCCAGTTGGAAGTAGGGTGAAAAGACCTTGGTTTGGGTGGGTGGCATCCTTGGCAATGGTTTCGGCAATGGAATCGATACAGCAATACATAAACAACAACCCATAAATCCCGGGTACATTAATCACGAGTACATTAATCACGAGTACATATTTGAAAGTCATATCGTCATTGTCACCAAAACCGTCAGAGGACGTGGGAAGAAACCAGAAACCACGATTAACAATGAGAAACCAGCAGAGGTTGAATGATGAGAAAACGTCTCAACATGGTACAAAATACAAAAACAAAGGAAGTACTCAGTGTCACACTTTCAGGTTCATGTGAGGAAAAACTGGAGGTTATTGGAGACCAGGTTTGTTTGGATCTATTATCAAAATAATTTAAATCATCCTGCTGTTGATGTGATCTCATTCATACAGTTTTTGATCTAGTTTCAAAAAATTAGTAGTCTATATTCACGACGTTTCACTTCTGGGATTGCTCGTTGCCGACTGTAATTCCACCAGATGTCCGATATGACGGTACCCGACAGGCCCTGCCGGGTTCAGACAGATATTTAGAAATGATGGTCGGGTTCAGGTCGGGCTCGGTCACATCAGCACAATAAGGCATTTGTTGTAAATGGTGCTGCTGCTCCTTTAAGAGAGCTCAGTGTGTGTGTAAAGTGGGCTGAAGAGAGATAGAGAAAGAGGAAGCAGACGTGTAGATGTGACCGAGCAGAGTTGGTGGAATAAGTTTAAGTTTTGTACACAGTGTGTGCGGTGTCTGAGATAAACTCCAGACTGAAAACCAAGTTCATTCATCGTCTCACCAGAAACGGGATTTTAACCCCGACGTTATATACCGTCGGCCCTGGAGGTAACCAGTCTCCCTGGTTTTCTGATCACGGTCGGAAACAAAGCAAGCAGGAAAGGTTAACACGTTGAACATTTTAAATTAAACATCTTATTAACGTGAGCTTGTTGCCCCGTGTGAGCTGATGACCTCATCTGTTGACATTTATGAATGCCTTCCTACAGCTGCTTCATAAAAGCTTTCACACAAACAAACGCACATGTGTCATTAGTATGAGAAAAAAAATGAGATTTTAACTGTGTCGGGCTCGGACATAAATATCATAATGCCTGTCGGGCTCGGGCTGGGTTCGGTCGGAAGAATTCGGCCCGATCAGACCTCTACATTGCACACATCCTCTCCAAGGAGTAAAATTGCCCAGAGGAAGGTCATGCAGCAACTAGCAGAGGAGCTGAGAGCGAAGTTTATGGAGGAAAAAGGGCAGCGCTACGCACCACAGCAGACGCCAAAACGGAGGCAGTGCCAGGTTAGGTTAGGGTATAAATGCTCAAATAAGATTTTACTTTAATTGTTATTTGGCTGTTATGAGTCAAGTTGAATGAATTTCCACACCATGTTTTTCGGGATATGAATGTATGAAATAATTACGGTTTACTATGCCATGATATGAATTATTTTTCTAAAGATATCCTAACACAATACAGTACGTGCATTCATTTTGCAATTGGGTATTTATCATGGAGATTATAGAGTTTGGAATCTGGTGGTCAAAATGAATGCTCACGGCAATTCTAGTAGTTATGGAGTTCCAGCACTTCTAGTGGTATGCCAATGGCAATAAACTAGAGCACGTTTTACTCCCATCCAGGAATGCTGTGTGGGCTAGCCAGACCTTCCTTTTCAGCGCTGTGGAGGAAGGTCTGGACATCAGAGACTAATACATTAGTGACACAGCACCCCTCTGGATAGAAACATGATGAATCTGATTCAGCTTGAAAAACATTTATTGCATTGTTATGATAGAGACCGTGACATCCAGTCTGCCAAAAGGAAGCAGGGACCTATTTTGAAAATATGGCCATTTAGAATAATGACTAAAAAAAATATGAAATATTCTTTCAACAACTACTTCCTTAGACTGTTAAAATTTGGTTTAAGTGAGGTTAAAAAAGATTTGTCCATGGGCGTTCCAAAAACCAGCTCTGACCTGGTCTCGCATCTTTTCAATCTGCTGCTCGCATCTGGAATACTCTGCAAAAGATTGTTAAACTGGACAAACTAATTTCCATTTCATCCTCCCAAACTGCTGTCTCATCCTTGTTCACCGACAAATGCAGTTGGCTTTCCACATTATAATTTCCCAGCTAAACACTTGTATGGTTTTTCCCTCTTCTAACTCACCCATGTACCTGTGTTCCTCTCGGTATCCATGTTTACTGCTGGCTGTGTTGTATTTCAAATTATATTTTATGTCATTTTAAAGCTATAGTGCGTAGTTTCTATCTCCCCCATAAGGAACCCCCCCCCCTCCTCCTCCATGCAGTTGCTAGTAACCATGGAGACACGGAGGATTAAAAAAACATGATGGACTCTTCAGTAGAGGTGATTATCTTCACTCGAGTTTCTGCACGGGAAAGTCACCAGACGCCACAATCTTCTGAACATAGTCATACTGAGAAATCCAGAGAGAGTTGTGTGGAGCTGATAGTCTTAATTAGCTTTGTAGCAACTCATTTGGCAATGGCTTGAATGTAACGGACGTTCATTAATATCAAAAAGTTACGCACAAAAGCTTTAAACTGGCTTTGCCATAGTCCGCCATTCTAAATAAGAGCCTGTTCTAATATCCTTCCTTAAAAAACTGCAGTATTCATATATAGTGTTCAAAATAATAAATCATTTGTGATCATGGGAAACTTTTTAAGAATAACAAAGAAAGAGGAAGAAAAGAAATTCCAGCAGAAACAGAAAGCTCCCAGTCCTTCAGGCTGGTCACCTTTTAACCAACTTTATTTTGTAGAAACTATCATAAAAAAAGAAATTATAACAATTCATAACAGCTAATGGTCTAACTTATTTTACATTCTATATTTCAAGGCTAAACATACTAAACTACAATTTATTTAGGTCAAAGTACATCCCTTTTTGGTCAATAGATGCAGAACAGAAAACACAAAAAACATAAAGAAGGCACATGCAGTTTCAAATGTGGATGACGCACTTGTTTAAATCCATCATACACAGCAGATTTCTATCAACCCCCCCCCCCCCTAAAAAAAGAGGAAATGCATGGTTTCACGTTGGTATAAACTGCTGGTCAACTGATGCCAACGGCACAGAAAGAAATGGAAAGCGTAGTAACTACACTTGCTTCGGGGAAGTTCAGCACCTATGGTACAATCATTTTGATGTTTACCTACACTATTTTGCTTGACAAGGACTTTTCATGCACCTGCATAAAACAAGGCGATAACTGCTATTTGTACCTGATTCTGCCGTCTTTTATAATCTTTCTCTTAACACTGTGGACGGACAAGACATTTAAGAGAGTCTATAAATACATGTTCTCTGAGCTGCGAACCGGTTCTTGCTCAGTTCACAGCTACAGTTTTTTCTGGTCTTTCCTCCATCACATTTTAAAAGCAGCTTTAGTGGGTCTGCTGTGGGTTGATTTTGTGTACCTGGATGGAGACTTGTACGTTTGCTGTTGGAATGACCATTCTAAACAACAGGCACAGTTAGCCTGCAAAGACAAGGCAAATATGACGTACGAGGATCGCATAAACATTGTGGAACTGAAGAACAAGTCCAGGGTGAGTGTTTCCACTCTACTTGATTAGCCTGACTTATCATACGAGAACCACAGAACACAGTAATGCTGCTATAACTATCTTTTCTTCCTTTTCAGTTTATTGGTGGCTGGTTACTCTTTGGTATCATATTTTTGGGATCATTTCCTCCATTAGATGCATGGAGGAAATGCTGCAAAACATGTTGCTGCAACAGTCATTTTATATATCACAAACTGATATTGGAGGAGGAAGAAATCGTGCTGGAAGAGATTATGAGGGAATCGGCAAAAGAAAAGTTGACTAGAGAAGTCAAGGAGAGAATACGTAATCAACAATGGGAAGAGTGTTTTTACGTGGCTGATGAACTGATTAGAGCTTCCACTGAAGCCAACATTTCTGAACTTGAGAAGCAACAACAACCAGGGGCACACGAAACCCAGGACCAGGTAAAGAATCCTAAACAGCAATTGAGCTTTTCTTCATTCAGTTTGCGTCTAAAACAAAAGGTTGTATTTTGGGTTAAGGAGATGTCCCTACAACATTCATTTTACTACACTTTGTCTACTTGTGTAAATTCTCCAAAAGTTAGCATTAGATAATGTCTCATTTGCATATTTGAACATAACATTTCAGAAAACTTGTAATACAAAAAATGATTGTCTTAATGTGTGTATGTAATGAGTAATCAGTTGGAAAAGTTCCATGGTGATATCTGTTAGATAAATGTTGACCCTGTTCACCCTGTGATGTCTTTGAGTTTTACAATCCAACCTTTAAAGGTTTTGTTCTGGGACTCTCATCTCTTTTCACACAGGGCTTTGTTCAGATATCATCATATATCAGGATTATGTGACAACAATTTAATGTGCTCCAAACTCACTCTATAAAACTCTGCAGGACTATGGACTACGGAGGCAAGAGGAACCGAGGCGAGAAGTACCGAGGCAAGAAGTACCGAGGCAAGAGGAACCGAGGCGAGAAGTACCGAGGCAAGAAGTACCGAGGAAAGAAGTACTGAGGCAAGAAGAACTGACACAAGAAGTACCGAGGCAAGAAGAACTGACACAAGAAGTACCGAGGCAAGAAGAACCGAGGCAAGAAGAACTGACACAAGAAGTACAGAGGCAAGAAGAACCGAGGCAAGAAGAACTGACACAAGAAGTACAGAGGCAAGAAGAACTGAGGCAAGAAGAACTGACACAAGAAGTACAGAGGCAAGAAGAACTGAGGCAAGAAGTACCGAGGCAAGAAGAACTGACACAAGAAGTACAGAGGCAAGAAGTACCGAGGCAAGAGGAACTGAGGCAAGAGGAACCGAAGCAAGAAGAACCGAGGCGAGAAGTACCGAGGCAAGAGGAACCGAGGGAAGAGGTATATCCATCCATCCTTCACAAAACTGGGGTTGGAGCGCGATAGAGCCACCATGCCACGCCCAAGCCCAAATGGGATATCATATTGAAATAAGTACTAGTTTGAACATGGCTGCAAAATTATTATTTTTTTTTCCGGTGCATCCTAAAGAATTGCCAAGAATGTAAATATGTTCTTAAAGATGAGAACAATGTTCCCAACAAATTTTGTGAACTTAAAACCTACTTCATCCCAACAAAAGCGTGCGTTAGGGGGCACTGTAGAGCCGGCTGACCACGCCCGAAGCGGAACTTTGCAATTTTCGCCAGGTTTGACATATGTGTCATTTTTTGTGAATTTTTGAGCATCCCGAGCTTCAACAATGTGATGTTGCAGCAGAAAAATAATAATCTTTTCAAAACCAATACATTCCTCGCACTTCCGTGCTCGGGCGGTAATAATATATAGTAGCTCTGTACATTTTGTTTTATTATTCTGTATTCACATGAAAACCTCCTTTGAAGCCACCCTGGTTTAAGGTGACGCCTCCCACCACCATCAGGGTTTTTCCCTCTATTTACTGTAAGAGCTTTGTTCAAGCGTGCCAGTCTGTGCGAGTGCAATCAGGTTGTGTTGCACGGTCCAGGTACACAGAAAAATAAACAACAAAACTTCCACTTGAAATTGTTTTTTCTTCAAACAAGTGGCTCCTCTTTTGGCGGAGGAGAATCCAGATTCATCAGATGCGAGGCCATGAAGATGGATCTTCTATGATGATCACAAACTATACAACACAACATACTGTTGAGAAATGATACGTTGAGCTTTCACCTGTAATTGTAATGTTTATCGTTTCTTTTGCGTTTGGTATTTGTATGGCTGGCAAAATAAACTTGATATTTTCAAGTTAATTCCTTTTTAGCTGCACACATTTTTTTGGACACGCGATTAACACAAGCCTGTTGTGTGATTTGGCCCTGGGGCGCTCCATAGTTTTGGAAATCAGGAAGCGATGCAGCAATAACTTTAGCAGGATCCGCCGTCTGGCTCACCACGGTGGAGTGAAGTGATTCTCCGGACTGATCTACGAGGACGCCATTGTGCTGAAGCTGTTGCTGGAGAATGTGATCCGTGATGCCGTCACCTTACACCGAGCACGCCAAGACGAACACGGTAAACGCCATGGATCTGGTGTAAGCACCCTCTAGGGCTTCGGAGGTTAATCCTGATCCTGAATCTCAAATAAAGGGCTATTCTAAAGAGCCACACACTTCATCTAAAGAGAGACTTCCCATGCTGAGCAACAGGCTTTATTACTTATAAAGTATTATAAAGTACTATTTTTAAGTAATATTAGTCTTTTTCTTTTCGTATCGTAAACGTCAGATGTTGGATTGTCTTTGTCTTTTTGTAGTATTGTTTATTTTTTTTTGTGTTGTTATTGTTGACTTCTGTCATTGTCATTTCTGTAGTATTTTTATTCTCTTCTCTATACATGTTTAGAGAATATGTTGTGACAAGGACGCGTAATGAATGACCACATGAATTTCATGCACTGTTGATGTGACCTGAGTTACCACCGGAGTTTGTTGAGTCACAAACGTGCGATTAATGACAAGTTAACTATGAACAATAATGTGATTAATAGGGATTAAATATTTTAATTGATTGACAGCCCTAGTTATTTGTAATATTTAAAGAAATGTTTCCATTGTGATTTATATTTTCTGAATTAGAACATCGTTCAGCTCAGCGAGTGTTACGGTTAAATTGTTTGTACTTTCATCACATTGGTTTGCTTCAGCTTTTATTTTTACAGCTATAGTAGTGGCATAAGTTAGCACGCTAACATTCAGAGTTTCATCTGTGTTTCATTCCTTAATAAACTAAAAACATTCCTATCAGTCTCAGCTCTTTTTTGTGTTCAGTGCTGACTAATGTAAAGATTTAATGACTCAGAGGATTAATAGGCTCACAGACAGCAGTCAATATTAAAACAGAATCAACACAGCAATGGATAAAAAACATAAACACATAAATCCTGAGGGCCATATATAATGAGTACTCAGGTTATTTCCAACTTCTTATTGTCTTTGTCACCAAAACCATTAGAGGAAGTGAAAAGAAACAGGAAACCACAGGCCGGCACATCCACGGCTGGTAGTAGATCAAATTACATTTGTTTTGAAAAGCCATAAGTTAATATTATTAATAAAACATATTTCTGTTCAAACCATCTGTAAAGAGGTAAATTCTCCACCCTGATGGTGTAAAGGATTCTGGGAGAACAAAATTACCTAATCTTCCTGCGTAGCACTGTGAATGTAATAGCAATGCATTATATAATAACTAGACAAAAATAAACCAATCACAATCATCTAGGGCGGCGCTGAGCTCCAGACGCAGTGACGGTGGCTCTGCTAACAGTCTCAGGAAGGAACTGGTTCTGGGGGAACATTTGCACCCCACAGAAGAAAACTCCTCATCCAATATTAAATTAAGTTAACTGTTGACACAATACAGTAAGGTGAGATATTTAAATTAGCTGACACATGTTAAACCTCATTATCTCTTACCAGTGTATCTCTGTACTTCGTCCACAGCAATCCCACCAATCAGTCCCAAAACCTCCCAGTTAGAGAGGAAATGACCTCAACATATTCTTTATAAAACCTCCCAGTTAGAGAGGAAATGACCTCAACATATTCTTTAGAAATCTTAACAATCATTCCCTGAAAGAACCAAGCAGGTCTGCCTTGTTGCACCGTCCACATTTTCTCCAGAACTTGATATTTTCAGCGTGTAGCTCGCTGTTTGTTGCTGTTTCCCGAAGAGAACGGAGTTTGAGAAGGGCAACACAGAGAGAGAGGAAGGGGAAGGACATCCTAGATGTTTAGTTATTACTTTGAGTTACAAGTTAGTTATAGTTTTATTTACATAACTGCAACATGTAGTGTTTAGAGGGGTATTGTACAAAACCAGGATAAGGGATTAAGCCGGGATATTCCAGTTATCCTGGATGAATTAAGCCTTGACTTGGTTTGCTCAAAAGCAGAGGCACCTACGTTACCATGGAGATTTCTTCTGTGCAGCTAGCCTGGTCTGGAGCCTTTTCTGTTCACTCAGCAGTGGTTTCACCTTATTACTATTAACCTGCATTAAAGTACAACAGTTGTTTGCATTGTTGCTGTTATATTGCTGTATGAAGACTGCTGTTCATTTTGTTGTGAGACGTTTGGTGAATATATTATAGCAGTTGCAAATGTGTTTTAAATGAAGTCAGTGATGGAAGGACAATATATGAAGTGCTGTACACGTGTTAGTGGTTCTAACAATGGCAGACTGGTCAGAGACCAATTCACCTTTAATTATTTTAGATGATTTATTTCTTTTTGTATTCTTTAACAAAGAATCATGTATGTTCCTCTTCCATGTGCATTTTATTTGCCATTCTTAGCACACAGTGTGTGTCCTCTCCAGTGAACTGGGACTATAATATCAGAGGATTGTACACTTATAAAACATATCCTAATTGTACAATCCTCCCTAATTATAGTCTTAGTTCACTGGACCAGTAACTGATGAATACACTGTTACATTCATTGTTTACAGTGTGCATTACATTTATCACTTAATTATCTTATTCTATCACCAAGCCAGGATGCACAGATCAGACTAGGTCAAGCCTTGCTTTATCAGTTATCCTGAATTTATAAATTCTACTTTTGTGCAATACCCCCCCCTCCCCCCGGACCAGGGAGGACAACACGAGGCTTAAGAAATGGTTCTTTTTTCTGATTTATATTTTCTGTTAGAATATTTTTCATCTCAGCGGGTGTTATGATTACATGTGTGAGACCAAAACGCCTCCACGTGGATTATAGCATCACCTAGTGGTCCAAGTGTAATTTTTGGATGTGAGGAGTATGAGGCATTGTTGATAAATTTGAAGTAATTTACCTCAGTGTAAGAGGTGAATCCAAACATGGTTACAATAGGCCACGCCCACTATGACGACTCACTGGAACATTGTAGGAGTGGCCCTATATGATAGCCTCCTTATTTTGTCAAAATCTGATGAGCCTTTGATGATATATAAACTTTTCATTCTTGTAGCGCCCCCTATGTGTTGGCAAGCTTCAAGAGTGTCATGCGGAACAAGACCCTACATTTCTGCATCGATAGCATTTAATTTAGCAGCATGCACAAATTTGTGTTTTCGTAGCTAGCTACACAAATTTGTTCATATGTTATTAAGGAAGCAAAATTCTTCGATAACTTTTTGTCAGATCTGTCTGGAGATCCTATGTGCCAAGTTTGGTTCAGATCGGACGGGAGCTGCACTGCCTCCAACCGTGAGACCCTGCAGCGCGTAGTGAAGGCTGCTGGGTGGATTTTTGGTGTCCCACTCCCCTCACTCCTGGACATTTAACATACCCGCCTCACCCGCAAGGCAACCAGCATTGTGAGTGACCTCATCCCCCCCACACAGCCTCTTCAGCCTCCGGCCATCTGGGAGACGGTACCGGAGCATCCGAGCCTGTTCCACCAGACTGGCAAACAGCTCCATTTACTTAACTTAGTCAACTTTAATTGAGTGAAGTAATTAAGTAATTGTGCTTATTAACACATTATTACTGTGTGTATTATATTTTTAACTTACCTATAATGGGAGCAGCATTGCACTCAGTGGGAGCAGTGATGCTGCGCTTTGGACTGAAGGATGCCTGGCAAGTCAGGAGTAAGATTGGAGGTTGAGATGTGAAGGACATCACAGAGAAGGCTGTCGGTCATTTTGGTTCTCAATCTGCTTTTGTTCAGAGTTAACACAGAAAATGTTTGCTCACATATCTATGTTAAGCCGAACAGACTCATCATTCTTTTTGCATCGTGTCTTATCAGAGGGAACTTGTCTTTTTCCAAGCTCTGGTAGAAGTCGGGTAGAGAGAGCAGCCGATGTTGATTCTCCAGAGAACTATCACACTGCATTTCAATAAGTTCTAATTGCAGTTTCTCTTCCACTTCTGCTGCGTCCACCAGGAAGGGAGTCCAGAACACTTTGATGTCTTTCTCAATGGCGCTGACTGAATTCTGTGATGAGAGATGTGATCACAGACACGTATTTCCCATTTTCAGCAGAAAGCTTGGCCTTTGGAAAAGCAGATTTGATTTCGGACAGCGTGGGGAAGTGCGCAACATTGAAGTTGCGTAGTTGCGTCTCAAAGAGACGGAGCTTCACACAGAACGCTTTCATGTGAGCGTAAAGTTGTGGCACGAGCTGATCTTTGCCTTGTAGGCTCTTGTTCAGTGTGTTAAGATGATTAGTAAGATCAGGTCTGCTAATCATAGAGGTCACTCAGCTCATGAAGAGACCGGTCCTTCTCTTTCAGAAACTGGTCGATTTCTGATCTCAGGGGGAAAAAAACGCTGCAGCACGGAGCCACGGCTTAGCCAGCGCACATCAGAATGGTAGAGTACGTCCCCGTATTCAGCATCAACATCAGATAGAAAAGCTTGGAATTGTCTGTGGTAGAGCCCTCATGCTCAAATTATGTTGACAGTTTTCATAACACTGTTCATCACATTGCCAAGCTGGACTGTCTTGGCATAGAGGGCTTCTTGGTGGATGATACACTGCATTTTACCAGCCGTGCCTCCACTCTCTTGCACCTTGGTGCACACCATAGAGGCCATTCCTTTGCGCATTTGACACAGCTTCAATGTCCTTACCCGTTGTTGTGCCCTTTAGACTCCTAAGATCAAGCAGCTCCTCCGTAATGCAAAAGTTATCGTCAACTCCAACTGTGTTTCTGGACAGGCTCACATTGAATTCCTGAACTTCTCCGGGAACATTATTCCTGCGACTTTAGTGAGGCACTGTTTTATGAAGTTACCATCTGAGAAAGGTTTCCCATATTGGGCAATGAGTTGAGCTACCTCATAACTGGCTATTGTAGCATTTTCTTGTAGTCTTTTAGTTTTATTAGCATGGAAAAAATATTGTTGTTGAGTAACAACAGTATTAACTTTCTGTTCTCTCTCAGCACCAGTGTAGGACGTGTAGTTTGGATGCTTGGTTTCATAGTGTTGTCGTACATTGTAGTCTTTCATCACTGCAACTGTTTCATTGCAAATCAAACAGACACACTTCCCCTTGACTTTTCTGAAGAAATATTCATTCTCCCACCATGTCTGAAATCTCCTGCACTCACTTGCTATTTTTCTTTTCTTCGGTTCTGCCATTTTTGGGTCACTTGTTGCAAAGTTTTTCTTTGACTGCTCTTGTTTTGTGGAGAGGCTGTCTTGTTCAAGACATTAGCTCCACCTAGTGTTAAAACTAAGAAGTACAATACAGTCAAGCACGAATTTCATGTGTGGGCCATATGCCATTATATTTTTTAAATTTGGTACGGGCCAATTAAAAATGCTGCCAACTGCGGCCCGCGGGCTGTAGTTTGGGAAACCCTGGTTTAAGGTGACGCCTCCCACCACCATCAGGGTTTTTCCCTCTATTTACTGTAAGAGCTTTGTTCAAGCGTGCCAGTCTGTGCGAGTGCAATCAGGTTGTGTTGCACGGTCCAGGTACACAGAAAAATAAACAAACCAGGGTCACGGAAGACAAAACGAAAGTGAAACGCAAGGGCAGACATCGTCCTGGATGACAACGTGACAGGATAACCAGAGTGCACAACGTAGGACACATCTAGGACATTCGTAGGAAACGATTTCCCTTGAACAACATCTAATCAGATTCCAAGAGTGAGGGTTATCACCTAGTTGAGAGGTTTTCCATTAGGCAGTAGTTTGATCACAGGAACTTTATATGTTAGGATTTTGACCTCCTAGATAACCTTGGGTATATCTGTGAGCATGGGCGTAAATCTGATCTAACAGAAGGGGGGGGCAATAAACATAACATTTCTGAAGAGCAATTTTTGAAGGGGACACAAATAACACAGCCACAATTATACTGGTAGAAGATATGTGTACACAGAGGAAAGCCTTAATACTATCATTAGTGTAGCATGGAGACTGTACCATTATCCTTCTTTTCAGTGTTTCTCTTGATTGAATAAAAAAACTGACTAAATTGACCAAAATATTCTTCTTTAAAACCATGTATTTATTTTTAAGTTGTTTACAATCAAGCCACAACAATACCTTAAAACATAATGACTTATTTTGAAAAAGTGTCCCCATATAAAAGAAATACAATGCTTTGTACACTTGTTAAATTAGCTGATCATAATGTAAATTAGTGAGCCACTGGTAAAGCTCATCTGCTCACCCTGACAGCCACACACCTCCAAAAATATGAACTAAGCTCAACACACTTACCTGAGACTCTCCACCTGGCTGTCCCTGGTCTCCCTGAGACTCTACACCTGACTGTCCCTGGTCTCCCTGAGACTCTCCACCTGACTGTCCCTGGTCTCCCTGAGACTCTCCACCTGACTGTCCCTTTCAGTTTTCAACAGTTCTCAACAGTTTTCAAAGTTAGAGGCCCCTCCTTTAACTTTCATGAAATTGGGTAGGCATACTGTATGTATCATGAGTGGACTTACTCAGGAGGAGTTTGTGGTACAATGTCTGCAAATGGTCAAAATTAACCAAAAGATGAATTTTCAATTTCAAAATGCTGACTTCCTGTTGGGTTTAGGAGGTAGCTCCAAGAGGCTTTACTGTAAATCCAGTCATGATACATATGCCTACCCAAATTCATGCCTTTAAATCTAGCGTGCAATGTCCAACTGTCACAGAAATACGCAGTGCGAGGGCCCGTTCGTCACTGCTAACAGCTTTATGTGTTATTTTTGTTTGTTTTTACTAAAACACATGAGATAAACCCATTTATTAGGGATCTCTTATAAACCATGGATGTTGTGTAATAATTAACTTGTCAGCGCTCTCTGGTGGACAAACTCTGTCATAGCTTCATGATAACCTCAAACATAAACAGAATATTAATCCCTTTTCTCTGAGCTGAATGCAGTTAAATCATTATAAAACAAATTCATGATTTAGTATTAACCCTTACATTTTATAATAATCATATATGTATATATTGTGTTTTAACTAAACTTCATTAAACTTTAAAGACCAACTGGTTCTGTGTTTTTCTGAGCAGCGGTGGTAGAAAGTATCTCTGGACATTTATTCACTTTAAGAGTTCTGGAACTTTAATCTCGTACTCTGCCACGTTCTGCATCATAACTATCATTATTATTTTATATATTACAGTTCTGTTAAAATGTTAAAACGAAAAAAAAAAACTACCTTGTTTGCTCATTTTCCATCCCCTAATCTGGATCATTGATGGTTCATTCCACAGAACCTTCCTCTCTCTCTCTCTCTCTCTCTCTCTCTCTCTCTCTCTCTCTCTCGCTCTCTCTCTCTCTCTCTCTCTCTCTCTGTGTTTCTGTTCTCAAACTCCCTTCCCTTCAGGAAACAACAAACTGTGAGCTAGCGAGCTTCACGCTAAAATTGTCTAGAAGAAGATGTGGATGCTGCAACAAGTCAGACCTGCTGGTTCTGTCAGTGAATGATTGTAAAGATTTCTAAAGAATATGTTGAGGTCATTTCCTCTCTAACTGGGAGGTTTTATAAAGAATATGTTGAGGTCATTTCCTCTCTAACTGGGAGGTTTTGGGACTGATTGGTGGGATTTCTGTGGATGAAGTACACACAGAGATACACTGGTAAGAGCCAATGAGGTGTAACCATGTATCAGCTCATTTAAATATCTCACATTACTGTATTGTGTCAACAGTTAACTTCATTTAATATTGGATGAGGAGTTCTATTGCGGGGGACAAATGTTCCTCCAGAACCAGTTCCTTCCTGAGACTATTTAGCAGAGCCACCGTCGCTGCGTCTGGAGCTCAGCGCCGCCCAGGACCATTGGGATTGGTTTGCAAACAACCCAGAGAGTTTAGTGTCCTATCCCAGAATGCATCTGTGGTGCAGCCAGATGTTCCTCCACAGCGCTGTGGAGATAGAGCTGGACATGAGAGATTAATTCCTATATAACCCACGCAATTGTGTAACAGGACTTGCAGAAGGAAGTCAGGCGACGTAATATAAACAGGGTGATGCACTTATTTCAACCCACATTTTTTGTAAGATATCATTCTAACCTTTGTAAGAGGAGATGTTGAATTAAGATATTAAGATTTGTGCTGCTTTTGGATGTTAATTGGAAAGAAATGCCAAAACTAAGCAACATGGAATAACATTTCACAGATTTATTTTTACAATTTGTGTATGAGGATTTCTCTGTACCATATCATAATGATTTCATAGATTAGACGCTGGCAGGCTGGTAGGGTCAGTGAGAAACTAAAAGCTGTTCACACAGTGTGACCTGCAGAGCTGGAGGAGCTGACACCTGCAGAATAGAAAGTATTCAGCTCACAACGCTGGCATGAAACGACCACAACAACATGTGGTTTCTCTTTCTCAGGCCGACTCTTTCCTTCTTGAGCTGCGTCTCTCATCAGTAACCTGTTTCCATCCTGTCACTGCAGCGCTGCTCACCTTCATGTCTCTACTTCACAGTTTTAAAATTCACTGAAACTAAACAAAGAAAACATTGAAGCTCTTCTGAAAAATCACCAACACCTGTGGGAGGAAGCGCTGGTGGCAGTGAAGTTCAGGGGCCTCGATGGACCGACCCGGCCAGCAGAGGCTCGCTCTGCACTGCTCAGCACCACTTTATTCAAATGGTTTTATTATTCTGACAAACAGATTTGTTATTTGTTTCCTGTAACCGTTTTGAAGTGTCGCACATCTTCTCGTATGTTTGTGGTTTAGCCCTCTACTGCAAATCAAATTTCCCCTCAAGAGAAATCAGTCTCTCACCTCTGAACGTTTGTGGTAAACAGGAAATGACTGGTTTGATGTTGGTTTTTTAGAGGTGCCAAGCAGCTCTCAGCAGAATTAAACTTTGCAGCAAAGATGAAGAACATCTTTCCAGATTTCGCTCTCAAACAACTCAGCTAGTTTGTCGCAATCATTGTAATTTTTTTCTACAATGTTGTGCTTGACAGGGATTACGAGTGCAATTGTAAAGAAAGATGTCATGACTGCAGTATCTACATGGCTTTGCCATCTGGTATTATATTTGTTTTACAACTCTGGATGGACAAGACATTTATATATATATATATATATATATATATATATATATATATATATATATATATATATATATATATGCGATATATCTACATGTAAATGTTCCTGTAACTGTTGTTGTTATGTAGTTTATCACATGATAAAGGCAGCTTCCGTTGGTCTACTGTGGGTTACCTCTGTGTTAATCGATGGAGAATGATATATTTGCTGTGAGATAAATCAGTCTGAACAACAGAAACTGTTATCTTAGATTAGATTCAACTTTATTGTCATTGTGCAGAGTACAAGTACAAAGACAACAAAATGCAGTTTGTGTCCAACCAGAAGTGTAAAAAGAGCAGAAAGGTACAATGTGATATTCAAGAATAGACAAGTGGTGCTTAGACAGGACAAGAGATATAGAGCAGTGTAGACAGTAGTATACAGTTGGTTAACAGATGATGGTTTAGAGTAACATAAATTAAATATGAATATGTGCACTCTATTAGCAGTTACATTATAAGAGCAGAATAAATATGGCTATGTAATATGAACAATGTATGAACAACATGTACAGATATGTGCAATGTAGCAGCAGTGACATTATAATAGTAGTAAGAATAATATAGATATGTGTAGTGTATTATTATAAGAAAAACATTATGATAGGCTACATACAACTATATATACAAAATATAGTAAGTGTTGCTTCACCATGTATATTCATCATAACAGTTAATATCAACAACACAATGATGTTCAACAATATCAGATTCTATTTCTGTGCAAATAAGTGTTCACAGATATCCAAAACTTAAAATTAAATAAAGAATTAGATACATTGTATTGCACTAACTAATGACACCCTAAAATTTGGATTAGGATGGCACCTAAATCAGAGCAGATGTCACCGTGGCCCTGCTCCACGCCCTGCTGTGCCCTGTTACACCCTGCTACGCTCTGCTACGCTCTGCTACGTCCTGCTGTGCCCTGTTACACCCTCCTATGCTCTGCTACATCCTGCTACACCCTCCTATGCTCTGCTACGTCCTGCCACATCCTGCTACACCCTCCTATGCTCTGCTACGTCCTGCTACACCCTCCTATGCTCTGCCACATCCTGCTACACCCTCTTATGCTCTGCTACGTCCTGCTACATCCTGCTACACCCTCCTATGCTCTGCTACGTCCTGCTACACCCTCCTATGCTCTGCCACATCCTGCTACACCCTCCTATGCTCTGCTACGTCCTGCTACGTCCTGCAGTGCCCTGCGACGCCATGAAGTACTACAACTACTATTTCTAGTCATAGTTCCATTATCTTTATTGTGACTATTATTGCCACTGTTCATCACACCCCCAACCGGCACCGTCAGACACCACCTACCAAGAGTCTGGGTCTGTCCCAGGTTTCTTCCTAAAAGGGAGTTTTTCCTCACCACTGTCACACTAAATACTTGCTCTTGGGGGAATTACTGGAATTGTTGGGTCTTTATAAATTATAGAGTGTGGTCTAGACCTACTCTATCTGTAAAGTGTCTCGAGATAACTACTGTTATGAATTGATACTATAAATAAAATTGAATTGAATTAGATTATATAGTTGTTGTAAATACAGGAGTGAGTCAAAAGTGTTTGTTACATCTTCCAGTTAAATTTGACATTGTTGCCATTAGCTACAGAGTTGACCATAGTACATACCAGGAAGGTATCAAGCAGGATTATGAGTTATTTTTATTTTTGTATTAATCACTTGAATTAATCATTCATTTTGACAGCACTAATGTATACTGTTTATAGACAACCATACAAGGGTAATTGTTACTAAGCCAACCAATTTTCTTTTATTTTACATCTGTTGCCCTCACAGATTCCTAAGCTTGGATGTACATTTACATTCCAATAACGGCTACTGATAACATGCCTCTGAAGTTTGACTCTTTGCACCATTACAGTACAACTAGTCATTATATCTTCTTCTCCATGAAACATGTTAATGCTCATTAGTACAAATATGGTTCTTTAATGTATTTGCATTGTACTAAAATGCATTCGTTTTCAATGTGCATAAATGCAGCTGAAACAGGTGCATCCCAAAATTTTCAACATTAACATTTTAATATAACATTATAGTCATTATGGCCTTTAGAAAAATGTTTTTTTGTGGCGGTGGGATAGTGCACTATAGGCCTCTGTGGCACAGCCTAAGCTTTTGTCCTTAGTGGCATTTTTTTCCCTTACATTACTTTTACTTGTGTACTTTAAGTAGTTTTGAAACCAGTACTTACACTTTTACTTGAGTAAAACGCTTGAGTTGATACTTGAACGTGTACAGAAGTCTTTTTAAACCCTAGTATGTATACTTCTACCTGATTAATGAATGTGAATACTTTTGACACCACTGGACTTAAGTCTGTGACTTCATAAGTCTCTCAGCCTCTGTGAAGAAGCTGCACTGTAGCCTCGTTGTTCTGGCTTTGAGGCAGCGCAGCCGTCTGCCAGAGGGGAGGGGGGTGAACACTTCATGATCCTTCATGACACCTGAAACCCTGCTTCTGCACCTACTGATGTAAATATCTTCCAAAGAAGGGAGGCATTAGCTAAAGAGTGGTTTTAAGTCCTCGGTGCAGCCCCTTCCTGTCAGCCGCAGAGCAGTTTCCATACCAGGCAGTGATGGAGGATGTCAGTGTGCTCTCCACCACACACCAGTAAAAGGTCAGGACAGCAGGGCTGAGGCCATGTTGTAAATTGTGAGTTTTGCATACTGTTTGAAAAATGAATAAAGCGCTTAATTTGCACTGAACCTTGACTTCACTGTTTATCAGCACTTTATCCAGTCACATGGTTTGATTTGTTCTAACATTTCTTTGGTTGTTTAATTGGTTGTTTCCTGTAACCGTTGTGAAACAACCCACAAACTCTCGTATATTGTTTGTGGTTTTGCCCACTACCGCAAATCAAACTTCCCCTCGAGAGACAAGACAGTCTCTGAATGTTTATATGAAACAGGAAATGATTCGGTCTCATGTCAGTATATCCAGAGGTACCAAGCAGCTCACAGCAGATTAATACTTTGCAGCAAAGATGAAGAACATTTTCACAGATTTCGTGCTCAAACAAGTCGTCTTATTTGTCACAATCATTGTGATTTTAATTCTCAATGTCGGTGTAATGTTGTTCCGTTACGAGTGCAATTGTGAAACAAGAAGTCGTGACTGCAGTGTGCACATGGCTATTCCATTTTTTATTATCTTCGTTTTACAACTTTGGACGGACAAGACTTTGAGATACACATTTGCCAGGATAGAAAGTTGTTGTCATGTTGTGTATCACATGATCAAAGCAGCTTTAGTTGGTCTGCTGTGGGTTGCCTTTGTGTTAATCGAAGGACAATGGTACGCTTGCTGTGTGAGTAATACACTCTGCAATTACTACCGTACAGACGAACGGAGAAATTCAAGGGTGAGTTTTTCTTGTTTTCTTGACGTCAGTCTGTTTTTCTGTATTTTACTGTGGTCTTCTTCTATCAGTGTATTTTCTGCACACAGTATCTGAACGAAGGCTGAGAACAGCTGTGGTTGTAATGATTTCTGCAGGGTTCAACTATAAGTTTTGCCTGATGGCCGGGGGCAAGTAAAAGGCCACGTCCGGAAAGTAAATATTACACCCCACTTGCCCGTTCGGGAAAGTACTTTTACCCTCATGTTGTCCTCTAAAAATGGAAAATGTACCCTTTTTAGACCCTTTTATTGCAATTCCATCCATTACTGTACAAAGTGGTACCATTTTCATATCCTTTTTGGAAATGTATGTGCATATCTATTCTAGTCCACCCAGTGCTGAAAATAATAATAAAACAACAAAAGCAATCTACAATTTAAATCCATCGTTACTCATAATTTGTATGTGTGTATGTTCATGTGCATGTTTACTCCTCTTAGGTGTGTTTAACTATGCATGTTGAGTTACTGTATGTTTTTCTACCCAACCTGGCCCTGCTTCTGTTCATCTAACATTATCTTATCGATCTAAATTCCTCGTACTCTCCCGGTTTAGTTGTTGGCTTTATATTGTATCCATTTAGCCCAGCGTCTTTCATACTCAAATTCTTCATTTCTGATTCTGTATGTTATTCTCTCCATTTCTGAAATTTCATGCATTGTTTCTTTCCATCTCTGGACCGTTGGTATTAATGGTTTCAGCCAGTTTCTTGTTATCTGCTTCATGGCTGCAATTCTGAAAATTCTATATAAATACTGGTCAATATCTTGTTTTAGCTCAGCTGGGGATTTTCCTAGGATTATGTGTGTTGTATTAATAGTTTCTTTCAGATTTAAAGTTCTTTTTATTGCCGTTATAACCAGAAAACATGCTTCTTTCAAGGTTTGTGTTAATTAATTTTGGAATTCATGACCGATAAACCTAATTTATAAAAGAATATACACATTATTTTGGTTAAGAAAAGCTGAAATAATGAATTATTTTGACTTATAGTTAAATCAGAGGAACATGTTTTGCGAGAATCACAGACTGGTTTATGTCAAATGTTTATATCTGACCTGTGATGATTTCCTGCATGTCTCCCCCCTCTCTCTCCCCTTTCTCACCTAGCTGTCCTGTCAAAAATGAAAGGCAGAAAAGCCCAAAAAAATTATCTTAAAAAAAATAAAAAGAGACATTATGGAAAATGACTCTAAGATAACAGTTTAAAAAGAAGAGGTTATCTTCCATCCATCCATCTTCTTCCGCTTATCCGGTAGCGGGTCGCGGGGGTAGCAGCTCCAGCAGGGGACCCCAAACTTCCCTTTCCCGAGCCACATTAACCAGCTCCGACTGGGGGATCCCGAGGCGTTCCCAGGCCAGGTTGGAGATATAATCCCTCCACCTTGTCCTGGGTCTTCCCCGAGGCCTCCTCCCAGCTGGACGTGCCTGGAACACCTCCCTAGGGAGGCGCCCAGGGGGCATCCTTACCAGATGCCCGAACCACCTCAACTGGCTCCTTTCGAAGTGAAGGAGCAGCGGCTCTACTCCGAGCTCCTCACGGATGACTGAGCTTCTCACCCTATCTCTAAGGGAGACGCCAGCCCCCCTCCTGAGGAAACCCATTTCGGCCTCTTGTACCCTGGATCTCGTTCTTTCGGTCATGACCCAGCCTTCATGACCATAGGTGAGGGTAGGAACGAAAACTGACCGGTAGATTGAGAGCTTTGCCTTCTGGCTCAGCTCTCTTTTCGTCACAACGGTGCGATAAATTGAGTGTAATACCGCCCCCGCTGCACCGATTCTCCGACCAATCTCCCGCTCCATTGTCCCCTCACTCGCGAACAAGACTCCAAGGTACTTGAACTCCTTCACTTGGGGTAAAGACCCATTCCCTACCTGGAGAAGGCACTCCATCGGTTTCCTGCTGAGAACCATGGCCTCAGATTTAGAGGTGCTGAAGAGGTTATCTTGTTGCTTGGAAACAGATAATTATCAGCATTCACACCATTAAAAAAACTATTTGTATTTGAAAATTCAATATTAAAAAAGTCTTTATTTCTTTGTGGCAATTTCCCCCAATTACACTTTTATTTCTTTGTTCATGACCAAACGTGAGAAATAAAAATCCTCAAATCTTCTAGCGGGTTCAATTCTTTGCAGGGATGCAAAATGTGGGCACAACATCAGCAAATCAAGCTGTGGTCATGGCCGGGGGATGGGCCACTGCTACCGGATGTGGGGCTCTCCGTGTCCCGCTGGAGCTCCGACTGCAGGTCGAGGTCGGCAGCGAAGCTTTCTGGCAATAGCAATGTTGCTACGCTGGTCGATCCCCACTGATGACGATCCGTCTGGGGCTGCAGGCCCTGGAGCTCACCGTCAGTGTTTTTAGTTTGACTGTTAAAAAGTCTTTAGATAATTAAAAGGTATTTATTTAGATAGTTAGCTAACCCTAGCTTGCTATCCACCAAGCTTCATGCTACATAAATAAGCCGGACAGAGTCGTCCCTCATCTGGTGATAGAAACCCTGCTTCCCTGTTCTGTTGGCTCAGAGCTCCACAGCCGTAGTCCACAGCTACTAATTAGTTTAGCACCAAATGTATCACAACAAGTGTTGCAAAAGTCAAGACGCTCAGATTGGCCACTTTGTGATGCGGGAGAGAACACATGTGAAGTTGCGGTGACAGATTCCAGAGGTTGTCATCACTGAGTTGTGGTTGTGATGGAAAATGAACCCGAGTTAAAAGAAGTATACGAGTAAATGTTGCATTACAAGTTTGCAGCTGTCATTGTGTTCATGTAAATATCAATCTAATGTTTCTGAATATTTTTTCAGAATACAGGTGTGTGAACATTTTTTACGAGTGCAAATCCCAATTTAAAAAACACACATACACACACACACAGACACAGACACACACACACACACACACACACACACACACACACACACACACACACACATGCATGTGCATATTTTTTACAAGTGCAAATTTCAGACTTTTTGTTCTGCAAGTTCTCACATTTTGCACCATATTTTCCTTCATAATTTTTCTCTGAATTAAAGAATGTTTCTGTCTCTTCTTGTTCAATGCAAGAACTCAACTAATAGAAACAGAAAATGCTGAGTCATGCTGTTAACCACCAACTCATGTTTTAAATAGTTAAAGAAAAGATTCAAACTCTTTTTGTTAGTTCATCATTTTCACAACTTTATTAAATTTATAAGAACAAAACAATTTGTATTCAAATTCACTCTTAAAAAGCTCTTTTAATTCTTACTAAAATATATTAAGTTTATTATTTAGACCAAATGTGACAAATAAAAATCCTCAAATCTTGATATTGAAGAAGCTGGAAGCTGTAAATATTTAGTATTTTAGTTTAGAAGATGTTACAGACACATAACAAGTCTCATGACTAACTTTAGGTAAATGTTTAAAGTTTGCATCTCTAATAAGGTGACAGAACAACAATCATACATATAATTACTTTATAATATTACTCTCACATGAAGAAAGATAGTTAGTCTGATGAAAATAGATTTTAAACATTCAACACTAAAGATAATTTATATTTTAAACAAATGAAATAATGTTAATATTAAACATCTCCACCACAACCTGAAAAACATCAACATTAAATATCAGAAATCAGTAAAACATGTCGGTTATATTTCCCCACAGATGATAAATCAGATAAATACTAAAGTCTTGTTTTATTCTAACAACAGTCTAAAGCCCAAATATATTAAGTTTATGATCAAATATAACAAAGAAAAGCATCAAATCTTCATGTTTGAGAAGCTGAAAGCTGAAATATATTTAGTATTTGTGTTATAACTAAAAGTATTAATTGATTAAAACAGTTGGAATAATCCAGAGGTCATCAACCGTTACTATCAACAGAGACATCTTTGGCCCCCGTCCCCCAAAATAGAAATCTGTCTGGAGCCACAAAACATATTAGATCTTTATAATGAAGGTACCAGTCTGTTGAAGTCTAAATTATTCTATCAACATCACTCATACGTCTAAATAATCAACCCGTTCTCATTCTGAACTCATAAGGACGTTTGGACAGTGGCTGTCAGTGGCTGTCAGCGTCTGATGCGACGAAAAAGGCGTCTTTCAGCGTGTTTGTGTAACGCCCCGGGGAGAGCAGCAGTTAGAGAGGATTTAGAGAGTAGTATGTAAGGAGGTTGGTTGGGGGGGGGGGGATGGGTCAAACACAGGACTTTCACCAGGAGAGAGGGGTTCACGTCCCGCTGGTCACACTTGCTATAGTCGCTTTTTTCTTACAACAATAATAAATGAAAACTAAACTATTCATTACATATAAGTTATTGTCACTAAAGAGAATAATGGATGAATCAGCTGATTGTTGCAGCTCTATTCTGCTCCGTCACATCTTTGAGGAAAGAAACAGACTTTTCTCTGATGAAAACAGACGCAGCAACTCAACATTACAGCTCATCCCTCTTCCTCCTCCTCTTGTTTGTCTTCTTGTCTTCCTTGTGGAAGACTTTTCCATCGGCCTGCTTCCTCCAGCTCAGTTTGATGTATAAGTGTTTGTTTCTGTTGGCATATTTCTTCCTCTTTCTTAGTTCTGCTTTATTATTGTGTAGGGGGTGGGGGTGACATTGTTTCTGATTTATAATGTGGAGGACTTTGTGCTGTATGACCTTTGTAGTAAAAGTTCTATACTAATAAAGTTTGATCCGCTGATTGATTAAAATAGCATCTTTGTTGTCCCTTGTTCAGGTCATCGGCCTGTCTCTACTCCTTGTCATCATTGTTGTGGCTGCGTTAATGTCATCAGGATGGAAGAAATGCTGTGAGGATTCAGGTTCCAACACAAACAATTTGTATCAGAAAGTGAGGTTGGACGAGGAGGAAAACATGCTGAAATGGATCGCAAAAGAAAAGTTGAAGGCACAACTGGAACAACGGTGGGAAGAGGAAGCAGCAGCCGGACAACAGATCGCTCTGCGTCCAACAGGAAACCAGGTAAAGAAACGCTGTCATTTTAATCTGGATTTTAGCGGCTTCATCAGTCCAATATCTTAACGAATAATGGATGGATTGTCATGACATTTTATACAGACATTCATGTTCTCCAGAGGATGAATCCTACTGAGATTGAGAAAGTACTGAGCTTTTAAAATTGTGTTTTCTTCAAACAGATGGTTGACTCTTTGCCATGAATCCAGATTCATCAGACGATCACGGTCACCATGGTGATGATGATGATGGTCACATTTTTCATGCAACTCAACAAAGTGTTAGGAAATGTTATATTGAGCTTTAATCTGATTAATTGTAATGCTTATCCTTTTTGTTATTGCTCTTATTTGTAATGTTTAACCCTCATGTTGACCTCGGGTCAAATTTGAACCCATTTTACAAACAAAATAATTTTGCTTTTAGCAATAGTTTTGCATCAGTAACTTTTGACCTGAGGATATCCTGGCTAATATTTGACATTTACCATTCTTTATAATCCAAAACAACTCTCCTTTATGTAGACATCAGGTCTATGTACATGACGTCTATTGACCATGAATGAAGTTGGCTAAAGGTGTAACAGATTTTAGTTATGAATTAAACTTTTCTGAGATTTATAAACAAGCAAACCGGAGCAGGGAGGAAAACATGAGGGTAAAAGAAATGTTTCTGTTGTTTGATTTATATTTTCTGTTAGAATATCTTTCAGCTCAGTAGATGTGATGATTACATTTACACTTTCATCTTATTAGTTTGCTTCAGCTTTAATTTTTACAGATTAAACTGATCTTGAAGTTAGCGTGCTGACATTCAGAGTTTGATCTGAATTTCATTCTTTTAATAAACTGATAAGATTCCCATCAGCCTCAGCTGTTCTGTGTGTTCAGGTTTCTCTTTCTCAGGCCGACTCTTTCCTTCTTGAGCTGCGTCTCTCATCAGTAACCTGTTTACATCCTGTCACTGCAGCGCTGCTCACCTCCATGTCTCTACTTCACAGTTTTAAAATTCACTGAAACAAAACAAAAAAAACATTGAAGCTCTTCTGAAATATGTAAAGTGATCTATGCATTCATTTTCACTATAAAATGACAGCCTATTTTGGTATAAATATCAGCCTATTAATAAATACTGTTAAGGTGTCTCACACTGGCCCAGTTGCCTTAAACTGTGCCCAAGCACGATTCTCCTTTGTCCTAAGTGGAATAAAAGCGCTTAATTTGCAAAGTCAAGGGATTTTGAACTGGAATACATGATAACTTATGTCTACACATGTCTAGACACATGTCTAAGCACATTAGAAGCTGGGTCCAGACTGGTTAAATGATAGCCAGACAGATTATTTTAAGAGGATGGAAGAATGAAGGGGTGCCACCTTCAATCCAGGAGTGTGTTTGTGAGTTTGCCAGATAGGATGTCTATACTAGAAATCAAGGAAAGTAGCTGAACTTTGTGGAGGCTCCTAAGAAGCTTTGTGTTGGGATGAGACGAGTATGGTGGGCTTATGGTGTCATGTATACATATGTTTATTTTGTTTGTGGGTTATTGTCTATTTTGTCTTCACTTGAAGGTTATAATTACTTTGTCATCTGATCTTGATTATTGTGTGTGGTGATGACGAGTGTGTGTATGTATGTGTGTGTGTGTGGGGGGTGTGTTCATTCAGATTCATGTCCCAGCAGCAGTTAAAAGATTACTGCATCAATGCAGAGGACAGACTTAAGTCTGTGACTTCATAAGTCTCACAGCCTCTGTGTAGAAGCTGCACTGTAGCCTCGTTGTTCTGGCTTTGAGGCAGCGCAGCTGTCTGCCAGAGGGGAGGGGGGTGGGGGGGGTGAACAGTTCCTTCATGACACCTGAAGCCCTGCTTCTGCACCTACTGATGTAAATGTCCTCCAAAGAAGGGAGGCTGCTGTTTAATATTTTCCAAGTGGTTTTAAGTCCTCGGTGCAGCCCCTTCCTGTCAGCCGCAGAGCAGTTTCCATACCAGGCAGTGATGGAGGATGTCAGTGTGCTCTCAACCACACACACCGGTAAAAGGAGGTCAGTAAATTGTGAGTTTTGTATACTGTTTAAAAAATGAATAAAAATGGTTAATCTTTTTTTTAATTTGCACTGAACCTTGACTTCACTGCTTATCAGCACTTTATCCAGTCACATGGTTTGATTTGTTCTAACATTTCTTTGGTTGTTTAATTGGTTGTTTCCTGTAACCGTTGTGAAACAACCCACAAACTCTCGTATATTGTTTGTGGTTTTGCCCACTACCGCAAATCAAACTTCCCCTCGAGAGACAAGACAGTCTCTGAATGTTTATATGAAACAGGAAATGATTCGGTCTCATGTCAGTATATCCAGAGGTACCAAGCAGCTCACAGCAGATTAATACTTTGCAGCAAAGATGAAGAACATTTTCACAGATTTCGTGCTCAAACAAGTTGTCTTATTTGTCACAATCATTGTGATTTTAATTCTCAATGTCGGTGTAATGTTGTTCCGTTACGAGTGCAATTGTGAAACAAGAAGTCGTGACTGCAGTGTGCACATGGCTATTCCATTTTTTATCATCTTCGTTTTACAACTTTGGACGGACAAGACTTTGAGATACACATTTGCCAGGATAGAAAGTTGTTGTCATGTTGTGTATCACATGATCAAGGCAGCTTTAGTTGGTCTGCTGTGGGTTGCCTTTGTGTTAATCGAAGGACAATGGTACGCTTGCTGTGTGAGTAATACACTCTGCAATTACTACCGTACAGACGAACGGAGAAATTCAAGGGTGAGTTTTTCTTGTTTTCTTTACGTCAGTCTGTTTTTCTGTATTTTACTGTGGTCTTCTTCTATCAGTGTATTTTCTGCACACAGTATCTGAACGGAGGCTGAGAACAGCTGTGGTTGTAATGATTTCTGCAGGGTTCAACTATAAGTTTTGCCTGATGGCCGGGGGCAAGTAAAAGGCCACGTCCGGAAAGTAAATATTACACCCCACTTGCCCGTTCGGGAAAGTACTTTTACCCTCATGTTGTCCTCTAAAAATGGAAAATGTACCCTTTTTAGACCCTTTTATTACAATTCCATCCATTACTGTACAAAGTGGTACCATTTTCATATCCTTTTTGGAAATGTATGTGCATATCTATTCTAGTCCACCCAGTGCTGAAAATAATAATAAAACAACAAAAGCAACCCTCATGGCAAATGGAAATACAGTATATCTATGTATAAGCATATACACATGCATCTGCACCCCTATACACCTCTAATCATACATCTATACATATATACATATACACATACAATATGTGCATACACTCCCAAACTTTTACCTAAGAAACATAGGAGTTGATATGTGTATAAAAAGTTAACACACACAATAACTTAAAACACAATAACATAGTTCATTCATTCATTTCTCAGTTATTCTACCAAAGACACTAAGAAAAAGCAAGGACGTGCATGAATGAATAACTAAATCTTTTTACATAACAATAATTGGTATACATCTACAATTTAAATCCATCGTTACTCATAATTTGTATGTGTGTATGTTCATGTGCATGTTTACTCCTCTTAGGTGTGTTTAACTATGCATGTTGAGTTACTGTATGTTTTTCTACCCAACCTGGCCCTGCTTCTGTTCATCTAACATTATCTTATCGATCTAAATTCCTCGTACTCTCCCGGTTTAGTTGTTGGCTTTATATTGTATCCATTTAGCCCAGCGTCTTTCATACTCAAATTCTTCATTTCTGATTCTGTATGTTATTCTCTCCATTTCTGAAATTTCATGCATTGTTTCTTTCCATCTCTGGACCGTTGGTATTAATGGTTTCAGCCAGTTTCTTGTTATCTGCTTCATGGCTGCAATTCTGAAAATTCTATATAAATACTGGTCAATATCTTGTTTTAGCTCAGCTGGGGATTTTCCTAGGATTATGTGTGTTGTATTAATAGTTTCTTTCAGATTTAAAGTTCTTTTTATTGCCGTTATAACCAGAAAACATGCTTCTTTCAAGGTTTGTGTTAATTAATTTTGGAATTCATGACCGATAAACCTAATTTATAAAAGAATATACACATTATTTTGGTTAAGAAAAGCTGAAATAATGAATTATTTTGACTTATAGTTAAATCAGAGGAACATGTTTTGCGAGAATCACAGACTGGTTTATGTCAAATGTTTATATCTGACCTGTGATGATTTCCTGCATGTCTCCCCCCTCTCTCTCCCCTTTCTCACCTAGCTGTCCTGTCAAAAATGAAAGGCAGAAAAGCCCAAAAAAATTATCTTAAAAAAAATAAAAAGAGACATTATGGAAAATGACTCTAAGATAACAGTTTAAAAAGAAGAGGTTATCTTCCATCCATCCATCTTCTTCCGCTTATCCGGTAGCGGGTCGCGGGGGTAGCAGCTCCAGCAGGGGACCCCAAACTTCCCTTTCCCGAGCCACATTAACCAGCTCCGACTGGGGGATCCCGAGGCGTTCCCAGGCCAGGTTGGAGATATAATCCCTCCACCTAGTCCTGGGTCTTCCCCGAGGCCTCCTCCCAGCTGGACGTGCCTGGAACACCTCCCTAGGGAGGCGCCCAGGGGGCATCCTTACCAGATGCCCGAACCACCTCAACTGGCTCCTTTCGAAGTGAAGGAGCAGCGGCTCTACTCCGAGCTCCTCACGGATGACTGAGCTTCTCACCCTATCTCTAAGGGAGACGCCAGCCACCCTCCTGAGGAAACCCATTTCGGCCGCTTGTACCCTGGATCTCGTTCTTTCGGTCATGACCCAGCCTTCATGACCATAGGTGAGGGTAGGAACGAAAACTGACCGGTAGATTGAGAGCTTTGCCTTCTGGCTCAGCTCTCTTTTCGTCACAACGGTGCGATAAATTGAGTGTAATACCGCCCCCGCTGCACCGATTCTCCGACCAATCTCCCGCTCCATTGTCCCCTCACTCGCGAACAAGACTCCAAGGTACTTGAACTCCTTCACTTGGGGTAAAGACCCATTCCCTACCTGGAGAAGGCACTCCATCGGTTTCCTGCTGAGAACCATGGCCTCAGATTTAGAGGTGCTGAAGAGGTTATCTTGTTGCTTGGAAACAGATAATTATCAGCATTCACACCATTAAAAAAACTATTTGTATTTGAAAATTCAATATTAAAAAAGTCTTTATTTCTTTGTGGCAATTTCCCCCAATTACACTTTTATTTCTTTGTTCATGACCAAACGTGAGAAATAAAAATCCTCAAATCTTCTAGCGGGTTCAATTCTTTGCAGGGATGCAAAATGTGGGCACAACATCAGCAAATCAAGCTGTGGTCATGGCCGGGGGATGGGCCACTGCTACCGTGTGTGGGGCTCTCCGTGTCCCGCTGGAGCTCCGACTGCAGGTCGAGGTCGGCAGCAAAGCTTTCTGGCAATAGCAATGTTGCTACGCTGGTCGATCCCCACTGATGACGATCCGTCTGCGGCTGCAGGCCCTGGAGCTCACCGTCAGTGTTTTTAGTTTGACTGTTAAAAAGTCTTTAGATAATTAAAAGGTATTTATTTAGATAGTTAGCTAACCCTAGCTTGCTATCCACCAAGCTTCATGCTACATAAATAAGCCGGACAGAGTCGTCCCTCATCTGGTGATAGAAACCCTGCTTCCCTGTTCTGTTGGCTCAGAGCTCCACAGCCGTAGTCCACAGCTACTAATTAGTTTAGCACCAAATGTATCACAACAAGTGTTGCAAAAGTCAAGACGCTCAGATTGGCCACTTGGTGATGCGGGAGAGAACACATGTGAAGTTGCAGTGACAGATTCCAGAGGTTGTCATCACTGAGTTGTGGTTGTGATGGAAAATGAACCAGAGTTAAAAGAAGTATACGAGTAAATGTTGCATTACAAGTTTGCAGCTGTCATTGTGTTCATGTAAATATCAATCTAATGTTTCTGAATATTTTTTCAGAATACAGGTGTGTGAACATTTTCACACACACACACACACACACACACACACACACACACACACACACACACACACACACACACACACACACAGAGAGACACACACACACACACAGACACAAACACACACACATGCATGTGCATATTTTGTGCAAAGTTCAGATATAATAATAAACATAATTTTTCTCTGAATTAAAGAATGTTTCTGTCTCTTCTTGTTCAATGCAAGAACTCAACTAATAGAAACAGAAAATGCTGAGTCATGCTGCTAACCACCAACTCATGTTTTAAATAGTTAAAGAAAAGATTCAAACTCTTTTTGTTAGTTCATCATTTTCACAACTTTATTAATCAATCAATCAATCAAAATGTATTTATAAAGCACTTTACAGCAACCAGCAGGTATCCAAAGTGCTTAACATCAGAAATCAAGAATAAAAACACATATAATATAATATAGAAAAAAAAACATAAAAACAGTAAAATCAGAAAAGGTTACAAAGAAACAGAAGAATGATATTGTCACACTACTGCTACGTATTAAAAGCCAGACTAAACAGATGCCTTTGAAGTTTGGACCTAAAAAGAGCTCCATCTGTAATCGTCTGAATATCAGGGGTAACTAGTTCCAGAGTCTCGGGGCAGATCACCCTTTATACCTCGACCTCGGAACTTCTAAAACCAGCTGATTTGAAGAACGCAATGACCGGTTGTGCTCACGCAAAATTTCAGACGGATACTCCAGACCATTTAAGGCCTTGAAAAATAACAATAAAATCTTAAAATCGATTCTAAAAAGTACAGGGAGCACACTTAAAAATGCTGGGTTAAAAATAACCCATTTGATAACTCAACGCTGAGTCAGAAACGGACCCGCCCAACGTTGGGTTACATCAACCCAACACTTGTTTAATGTTGGGTTGACCCAACAGCTGGGTCAACTCATAACCCAACTGTTGGGTCAACCCAACATTTGGGTTATGAGTTGACCCAACAGCTGGGTTAAAATGAACTACAATGCTGAGTCAAATCTACTAAAAAGTGGATTGGAAAAACAAATTCTGGATTACTGCATGACTCACTCAGTTAAAAGGTCATTGTGCGTGTACAATCTTTACCTTTTCAAATATAAAAAGTATACATGCAGTGAAATGCTTTTTTATAACCAATTACCTTTCATAACCAATAACCATTACCAATGTTATGTAAAAGCTAAAATGACATTTCACATTTTCAACTCATGAAAACAGTCATATGATTTCAACACAATTCATTTATTAAAAACATTATACATGTATACAAAAATAAACATTCACCCAACACTTAGTGAAAACAAGTTTGTGTGGGTACATGAGAAAAAACAATACTTTTGTGTGTGTGCGAGTGTAAACTGCTACCGCATCATCTGTAAACGATGGGATGATTCTTATTTAAGAAAACATGTGTATGTAATTTTTTTATTTTTAAACGTTTAAAAAAAAATGTTTAAACAAACACTTTTTTTGAACAAACGTTTATGATTTTTTTGTATGTATGAACAGGGAGGCCCTGGAGGTAACCAGTCTCCCCTGGCTTTCTGACCATGATTGGAAACTAAGCAATCAGGAAAGGTTAACACGTTGAACATTTTAAATTAAACAGATTATTAATGTGAGCTTGTTGCTCCGTGTGAGCTGATGACCTCATCTGTCGAAATTTCTGAATGCTTCCAGTTGCTTAATAAAAGCTTTCACACAAACAAATGTACACGTGTCATTAGGATGAGAAAAAAAAAATTAGATTTTAACTGTGTCGGGCTCAGACACAAATATCTTAATGCCTGTCGGACGCGGGCCGGGCTCGCACAGAAAAATTCGGCCCGATCCAGACTCTAGTGTGTGTGCATAACGTTAAGAGCAGTTTGCAGTTCACTGTGCCGCAAACTGTGCTCGCATCATCTGTACAGATGATCTAACATGTCCAGGGATACCATATATCGTCTGCAAAAACTCCCACACTTGTGCACAAGGTCTAGGATACTGTACATCAAAAACATAAAAAGCAACAACAGGCTTGCGATAACTGATGCCTGTCCCCAAGAAGAAGCACACGTGGGACCTCTGTGCTTGTCCTTTTCGTAAGGTATTCAGCGATGTTTGTTCCAACCTGTAGAGAGAAAAAAAACTTTATAAGACACCTTTACTTCAGATATTAACCCTCGTGACAGGCATAAGCTTGAGTGATAAATTGAAGGCCAAAATTATATAGAATCTACGGGGATTTAAATGATGTATTAAGTAATGGGTTAACAACTGGAAAACTATGTCTTTCTGTGTTTGCTCTAACAACATTTCGTTTTAATAATGATAACAATAAACTGAAACAGATCATCGTTGCGCAGTGGTTTGGTCTGACACATTTGTGTGATAGGTCTGAGAGAGGGAGGTAGTAGAGGATGGATACCCCAACTGAGCCCGACTGGACCCAATGGGCCAGGCCGGGTTCGGGCAGATATTTAGAAATGATGTTTGGGTTCAGTCACATCACAACCAATTTTAAGCGGGAAATAAAAGGAAAATGTATCGAGGTCTGCAAATCTTGAGACAATCTGTTACAATACTTGTTGGCGCTTGTTTTATTTGTTACATTTGTATTAACTCACAGGCTGCTCACCTATGAAAGCTTTTGTAGGTTCGGCGTAGCTGGGGCGGACCGTCTTCCTCCGGATTTTGTAGGTGCCGGGGGGGATCACCACAGGTAGCAGAAGCAAAGCCATGTGTCCTCGCCTGTCTGCAATATTGCAAGCATAAAAGTCAAATGTAAAATACTACAACTTTGCCAGAAGGCAAAGCTCTCGATCTACCGGTCAGTTTTCGTTCCTACCTTCATTTATGGTCATGAAGGCTGGGTCATGACCGAAAGAACGAGATCCAGGGTACAAGCGGCCGAAATGGGTTTCCTCAGGAGGGTGGCTGGCGTCTCCCTTAGAGATAGGGTGAGAAGCTCAGTCATCCGTCAACCCAGGACTAGGTGGAGGGACGTCCAGCTGGGAGGAGGCCTCAGGGAAGACCCAGGACTAGGTGGAGGGATTATATCTCCAACCTGGCCTGGGAACGCCTCGGGATCCCCCAGTCGGAGCTGGCTCGGGAAAGGGAAGTTTGGGGTCCCATACTGGAGTTGCTGCACCCGAGACCTGACCCCGGATTAGCGGACGAAGATGGATGGATGGATGGATAACTTAATTCACATAAAAAGGTCTGGATGGAAACTCGGCTACTGTCTGCTGAAGGTTAAACTCAAACACTTTAGACTTCTACTACATTTCAAATATACTGTAAATATTCTACTTTTTCCTGCTCTACATTTAGTTATTAGTTCCTATGGAGGGTTTCAAACCTCCTGTCAGAAAGACTTTGAGATGAAAGAGAGAAAAGTGAACTCACGTAGCTGTTGTTGGAGTAGAACATGTTGTCTAAATTTGCCGTGTTGTTCAGGATCTTCATAACCTCCATGTTGTCTACAGTGGCCAGGTCTGCGTCTTTCTCTCTGCAGTATCTTTGGGCTTCAGTAAAGTTCTTCCTGTCATAAACAAAATAGTACTGACGTCCAGCAGCTGATGAGACAGCACTCAGCCCTGTAAGGACACACACACATTTAATATCAACAACATTTTAAATACATTTCGTATCACTGTTATATGGATAATACACAATGTTATGTTCAAGTTACACCAACAGTGCCTGGTCTCTGTTTCTTTACATGACTTAGGTTTTATGATAGAATAGATGTTTGTTGCCATTTGCACAGGTACAGGGCCGTACAGGTACATTAAGTGGAATTTTTGTGCGTTGGTCTTAGACTCAGCTTCACAAAACTAGAAAATGGATTTCCTGCAGTAAAATGCATGTGAATGCTGAGAAGCTAAAGTGCTAAGGCTAAACTGTATTACTGGCTTAAACGTGTAAGAAGAAGGTGAAGTTGTAGGAAAATGTAAAAAAAAAAATGGTTTTGATTATTATGAATGTCTGTAAAAAGTTGAATAATTCCAATAGTGTATGAAAGATTTTGTAATGCTGATGCTCAACTGAATTTGGATGAAGAAGTAATTGAGTAAAATGGGAAATGCGTCAAATTAGGAAATGTTAATCAGCCTTGTACAATATTTCAAAAAATATGAAAATAATTAACAAGTTATAAAAAACTTTTAAAACATTTTAAAGAGACCCTATTCTGCTTTTTTTTGACTTTTCCCATCTTTTAGTGTGTTGTATAGTTTTTTGTGTATTTAATAGATGTGAAGTTATGCGTAAAGTTACTGCTGGTAAGTAGTAGTAAGTAGTAGTAGTGGGAGTATGAAAATACAGAGGTGGGTGAGGAGCCCTAGCCCTGAGCAAACATTGCAATCATTGGTCACGTGCTGTCTTATATAGTTTTTTTTTGTATGTATGAGATGCAGATCCGGCACCAGACTCAAATTCACGGACAGACATGCCATTGTTTTTGGGGGGGCACAAATTAAATAAATATCATCATGTAACATTATCTTAATTATCTTCCAAATGAGTATTGAATGAATTCATACAGGTCTACACGTATAACAGTTTGTTATTGAAACAGGTAAGTCATGGACAACTAGCCTACCATTGTGCAGAACCGGCTCATAGAGGAAATAAAAAGAGGAGCGTTAGGCCTCTTGAACCGCAAACTTAACCGCAACTTAGAAACAGCCTAAATCGTGTGATATAACATTAAGCTCAATTACCTCCCAAGTGAACTTTGAAGTCATACACGTCTAGCGGTATTAACATAACACATTTCGTATTGAAACAGATAAAGCATGGACAACTATTGTGCACAACCTCAGTCGAACTCCGTGCAACGTGGAATTCCCATACTGTCTGTGGAGATTCCACGTTGCACGGCGTTCGACTAGTCATGACTGGTTTCCAAGATGGCTCCCCGCAAGTAAACATGAACGCGACTGTCTTCATAATCTATCTTTTTAATAAACTATCTGTACACTTACAATGTTGTCAATGCTTCGTTTCACATTTAGGGACCCTAATGATGCTAACGTTAAAGTGTGGTGATATTTCGAGCCTTTTTAGTGGTATTAAATAGCGATTTAATTTGAGTGTCCCAATGCCCCGAATACTAGCATTTCAAGCTAACCAGCGGTCCGCGGTAGCCCCGTTAAAGCTCCAAACTCATTGGATTAGCATGAAAACATGTCCCAGAGAGAGACAGAGTGGGTACACATCAGTTAATAACCCCCAGGTTCGTTTTGCGCCGGAATTGTCCTTTAAGCATCTTAATTAGGAGTAGATTTTTATCACATTTTGGGTGTTTTTGAGGGTGTTTGTTTTACTGTCTCTCAGCCTCGGTTTTAACACAGGCTACAAGGAGCATAAATGCAAGCTCACCATTAGTAGAGCGACAGGCGACGCTTTGCTGCAGAGTAAGATCTTCAAAAAAGGCTGTCCTTTCCATTTACAATTATTTTAATGAAATTAAGAACAAACACCCTTTTATTTTTATTCATGATTTATGTACATTCAAAACAATATATTTTTTATTATTATGGTAGCCATAAAAAATGTTGCTTGTAACCTCTGGATATACTGACATGAGACCAAATCATTTCCTGTTTCACACAAACGTTCAGAGATTTCAGACCACAAACAACATACGAGAGTTTGTGGGACGTTTCACAACAGTTAGAGGAAACAACCAATTCAACAACCAAATCAAACCATGTGACTGGATGCCAGGATAAAGTGCTGCTGAACAGTGAAGTCAAGGATCAGTGCAAATTAAAAAAAAGATTAACCATTTTTATTCATTTTTTTAAACAGTATACAAAACTCACAATTTACAACATGAACACCCTCCCCCCTTTGTCTTTACCACCTACCCAGACAAAAAAACCAGACCAGATGACAAAGTAACTACAACATTCAAGCAAACACAACAAAGTAACAAAATAAACCAAATAAACATATGTATAAATGACAACACCATAAGCTCATCATACACATCTCTCGCACAAAGCTTCCTAGGAGCCCTCCAGAAAGTTCAGCTACTGTCCCCATTTCCTAGTATAGACATCTAATCTCTAAAGTCGATGGCCTGAAATGAGCCAGTTGGAATTGTCAACAGTATTTATTAATAGCCTATTTTGGTAAAAGTATCAGCCTATTTGTCCTTTTATAGGGAAAATTAATGCACAGATCATTTTTCACATCAATGCACGAAAAATGATTCCCACGGAAATTCATTTCAAAACAGCTTCAATATTTTCTTTGTTTGGTTTCAGTGAATTTTAAAACTGTGAAGTAGAGACATGAAGGTGAGCAGCGCTGCAGTGACAGGATGGAAACAGGTTACTGATGAGAGACGCAGCTCAAGAAGGAAAGAGTCGGCCTGAGAAAGAGAAACCACATGTTGTTGTGGTCGTTTCATGCCAGCGTTGTGAGCTGAATACTTTCTATTCTGCAGGTGCCAGCTCCTCCAGCTCTGCAGGTCACACTGTGTGAACAGGTACCGGCCTGTTGGTTTAATCAGACCAAACAGCTGCTTTAGTCTCATCTATGAAATGTTTTACATACTTTACATTTCACGCCACTAAAGGAATCTTGAGGATCAACAAAGTGAGTCATGTTCTCCTCTTAAAGTGCCCATATTATGAAAAAAACACTTTTTCTGGGATTTGGGGAGTTATTTTGTGTCTCTGGTGCTTCCACACACATACAAACTGAAAAAAATCAGAATCAGATCAAAAAAGAATCAGTTTGAGAAGAGAAAATATGGCTTTGTTAAGTTTTTGACAAAATGCTGAATAATTTGTTTTATTTTTTTAAATTGAGTTATAGTTTCAGGAAATAATAAACTTTATTCGTATAGCACTTTTCAAAACAAAGTTACAAGTTGGTTAACCACACAAATGAAATGACAGACGAAGAATCATAAAACAATTTAAACATTATACAGCATTAAGCAAGGAGTTACACAAGAGAATAAGTAAAATAAAATATAAAATAATCAATAGAAAAAAAGTCATGCCATAGAAAGATAACCATGAATTCAGGCCACTAATAATACTAATAATATTCTGATGTTCAACACTTATTCCCCTCCTGCTTTCCTCGCACATTTCCTGGATCTGGATTCTCCTCCTTTCTCTTCCCCTCGAAAAGAGGATCCCTCTGTTTGAAGAAAACACCATTTGTTTGGTGGTAGTTGAAGTAGTGGAAATTGTTTTACTTGAATTTGGAATAATAATTATACAATAAAATCTATACATCTGGCCAGTTTATGTGGAAAACAGACCTGCTGAGGGTTACACAGACCACAGTTTGGTGATGGTTAAATAGATTTACCTCTGGCTGCCGATCCTCTGGCCTCTGGATCCTGAGGGGAACATAAATGATGAACCACATTTCATCACAATCGATCCAACAGAACTGAACAGAACAAAGTGGTGGACTCATGAAGCTGCTAATATTCAAGATAAAATGATAAAGAAAGACAAGACACAGAGTTAACAGATGTTGGTTCTTTACCTGGTTTCCGGCTGCTTCTGGAAATGTAGGTGCAGTGGGTTGTCCAATCAGTTCTTTAGCAACATCATAACATTTTTGCCACTCGGGTTCACCCATTTTCAACTTAACTGCGTCAGTCAACTGTTCTTTTGCTTTTTCTGTCAAAACCTCTTTCAGCACATTTTCCTCCTTATCCAAAATCACTTCGTAGTACAGAATATTTCTGTATGTCATCCGTACAAATGATGATATCAAGGCAGCCAGGAACAGGGTACAAAAGAGCAGAGACATGCCGATAACCTGAAAAAAAAGGGAACAAATATGGGTATATTATCACCACAGAAGCTGAGAAACAGCTGTAGTTGCAATAAAACCCTATTCTGGAACTTTAATATCAAGGGTTTTCTCTGAAAGACCTTTATAAACTATTTAACAGATTCATAACAAGAGCTTCTCATATAGACTCCATCTTGACTAGTCCTGGGGCCTCATTTATAAATGTGGCGTTCAAAAGCAAAGCTTTTCTAAAAAGCAAACTTGATGGGAAAATGGGCGTTCCTCCACAGACACTCTGACCCCGGCATACGCACAGAAACAGGTGAAATGAGAAACGGCGACACCGACGGCAGATTATACACGTGAAACTGAGACCATTGTGTAAAATACATCGAAATATTGCCTCTCATTAATAATATGAAGAATTACTAAGCCATTTTCCGTCTGGCAGAGCATATGGTTTTAATATGGTCATCATATACAGTATCATACTGTTATATACTGTATATACTGTGTTTATTTTTATGGCTTTAGCTCATTTCATTTTTGTTTTAAATGTTTGTTTTTATTGTAGGTCTAAAGCATGTTTTAACCAGGTGCAATAGAAATAAAGTTTTACTAATTACATGCTCTTGCGCAGAACTATTTGTTTAATAGATTAATTCCGCCACCTAATAATTCCGTCAGCTTTTAAGATAAAATCAAATTGATGGGTATAAAAAGGCATGCCAAGCTTAATGACGCACATTGTCTGGTTTTGCACTGTTGGGAGATGTGGCAAATGGAGACAGACAGCAAGAAGACTTGTTGGCAAACGAGGATGAGTGGGCTCAGAGCCGGTTCCGACTGCCTTGAGCTGTCTTGTTGGATCTCTGTGCTGCTTTGGACGCAGAGAGACCACGCCGGGCCGGTCCCACTTCAAGGAGGGTCAGCTCTGGCATCCCTTGGCAAAAACACTTTCTCTGTGTAGCGTGAAGGAATTCTCCTCTGGACACACAGTTGGGCCCAAAGGCCAAGGTTCTGACCCCAAATTACTCTATATCAATGTTCGTTAATTGGGTTAAATTATACAGAAATCAGGAAGGAAATCTGAGACGAGATATTTCAGTCAATAATCTTTATCTAAGTCCAGCAATTAAGTTGTCAGAATACATGTGGGTTCACAATGAGACTACGTATTCCCTAGCAACCAGACAGTAAGTACAGAGCTTTGGTCCACGAAGCCGCTCCAAAATTGTGTCCCCGATTCCTGACCTATCCCTCAATTTTATCTTCTTTGTTACTGTCTATTTCCCGGCCGTCTTCTGCAGCTATCTCACGCCCACACATATCAGTTTTTACTCTTTGAGGTTCAACTGTAGCTTCCTCTTTCTTGCTTTTCGTAACCTTGAACACACATGTATCAACCTAACGGATAGCTCCTGTTCCGTCTATTGTCTCCGTCTGAAACTAAACAGGTTCTAATATTATGATCACATTTCTAAACTTTATTAAACTGCATTCAAAGCTTTAAACTAACCCATTCTGTTTCACGCGACTTCAACCAATCCCAGCAGTCCCGCGTGCCAGACTTCGTATCAGTATGCAACTCTGAGAGCCAATGACCAAGCGGGAGTGAGAACGGGTTGACGTCCCACGTACGTGGCCAAATTAATTTCCTTGTTTCTGACTAGATGTGTGTGACTCGAACATCTCACATTTACCAACAAAACGTACAGCAAAAGACGGTGCAAAACATTTCAGACCGTCCTGCCAACATGTATACATTTTAACATCAATGTACTGTAACCTTTTTACACTCTAAAGCTGCTGAAGCGGCTGCAGTTTAGATCCTGTCGGCTCTCTGCAGCGGGCTGTTGTCCCCCCCGTGACTGACGCGCACACACACAAAGACACACACGGCGGATGCAGGAAAAAACGCAGATGAGACGGCACGATGACCTAAATTGAGGACAGCTACTCTCGTTATTGTAAGTGCAATGATAAGTTAAAGTCCAATAAGTACTTTATTAAACCGTATGAATGTGTGTCCCAGACCAGGATAGGAAATTAACTAACTATGTAAAGATCAACCAGCCACTGACATTGATATGTTGAAATTTGATTAATTCAATAAATTATTATTTTTTGTCTTAAATCCACCAGCCATTTTCATATTATACCAACATTTGCAGCATCCTGAGCCTTTTTGGTTACTAGGGAAACTCAGCCCAGAGTAATTTTATTCTCCCCAAAACAAGTTTCCTTTTTATTTTTGAAGAACTATACAAAAAAAATCGCTTTCTCTGTCTCCTGCAACTTCATTGCAACAAACATACAAAAAACATCGCAACTTTTGGGCCGCAACAATCTCAAAAAAAAGGCTGTGAGGCTGCCTGGAGGGACTGAAAAGACACAAGTGTGCTCCCTCTGATAACTGTAACCATCTTTCTCATAGTGTACGCGCAACTCTGCAATGAGCATATTATATTAAACTTAACTTCCTACTTTAGCAATAAAAGAGCACATCTATATATGAAAATATCTCCTGTGCTAGACCCTTTTGCTTTTGTATCAACTTTAATATCAGACCATTTATTTTTATTTTCTGGGGCAGAACTGCATCTGCAACATGTCACTCTACAGTTTTTTTACTAATGCCCACACTGTGCCCTCCAAAACATGTTTTCCTCTTTAAAAAGAACTACAACTTCACATTGAGTGAAAGTCCTTTGTTTTGTTTTCCTCTCTGCCCATGATGTCGGCATGGATGTGTGGGCGAGACATGAAGCCCACATTTAGAGTAGATTGTGATTTATGAAGGGAAACCAGCGTATGACACATGGTTTTATGAATCAGAATATTTCTGTGCGTATGTGAATCAGCCTCTTCTCCCGCCCTGTACACGCCCATTTTAACCATAAATAGTCAATGCAAAGCACCTCGTGGATGCTGATCAGTATGTTAATGACCCTGGCAGTTGTTAGACTGAATCGTGATGACTGACGGAGAAAAAGCTAAAAACTTCTCAGACGTTCAGGAATTGCTGCAAATTGAATAATAATTTCGGCCTGTTCTTGCACAGTGTAGGGAAACCTGATCTATAACTACATGTATTAATAATATGTCCAAAACGGCATTACAGCACTCGGGGACAGCTTCAATATACCAGAACTATATGATAAGATTTAACAGAACTATATATTATATCCAAACAAGCCCTAGTGATAAAGTTGAAGATTATAGATAATATTTATTTAAAAAAACACTTAGCTGTCTGACATTTCCCTCTGGAAACAGCCGGTTTCCCTCAGAAGTGGCGAGGACCTGTATTTGGACCGGGATGGCACGGTTCCAGCGCGTTGCCCTACTGGACCCAATTCAATACATAGATCCGCTTTAGGGAATCTAAATCAGCATATTAGCCAGACATCATCATGGTCCCTGAAGTCTCTCTCTCTCCTGATTCTTCCATTAGCGTAGTCCTCCTGCAGGGCCAGCAGGGCCATCATGCAGCATTACGCACGGGTTCACCACAGTATTTATATGTTTACAACAAAAAGTGATTGTTAACAACTTGCCAACACAGCATCAACTAGTGGTATCCCCCACCCTGAGATACAATTTGAAGACGAAAGAAAGTCTAATAGGCAAACACACTTTTCTTCATGCAGGTTTTGTCACGAATAGTATTAAAGTTCGGACTGATAACGAGGACATTAAGGGTAAGGATTGCATGAGAGCTTAACGGCTGTATTTCCAGACTTTGACATTTGATGATATATGCACAGTTTTAAAGACAGATATTTAGTTATTTACACTGTGTTCTGCCGATATCTAATGGTAGGGTATTTTATGCTATCCTGTATTCCATGAAGTCGGGCTATCTCCTCCTCCAGCGCTCCGTAGTGGACAATGTAACAGTGAGACAGCGCCGATTAAATATTAAGAACACATTTTTATTAAAGATTTGAGTTGGAGGTTTTTACGGAACAAGTACCACTCAGTACAAGCTCAAATACCACTGCTGGATTTAATCTTCATGGTAACATGGATGATATGGAGTGAAAAAATGTGCGTTAGGCATATCAATACTAGAAAATATTACGAGTAATCGTTATTCCCATTTACTTTCTGCAGTCTGACTTCAGTTCACCACCTCACCATCCAATTCCTATTTTGTCTCCAAAATGTGCGTACGCATGGGTCAGAGTTTACGTGGAGGACCGGACATTCTCCGTCAAGTTTGTTTTTTATAAATCACAACCTTTGCGTGGGAAGTGGCGTACGCACATTTTCAGCCCCGTTTTGTGCGTACGCCACGTTTAGAAATGAGGCCCCTGGTCTTGGATTAGGGGTGGAGCTTCTGGGTCTCCGGCCCTTAATGTTTCCTCTAAAGCCCTGAATCTTGTTTTGGGTTTTAAAATGACTTCAACTTTGTGTAATTTCCCCTCAGTCTCTCTGAATGGAGCAGCAAATCAATGCAGCAACCCTACCTATGTTATGGGACTTAAAAACAGAAACATTGGACAGTTTCTGCCTCACTTTAGCTGCTTAATATTATCACATCATCTTAAAAGAATCATCCATAGAACACAAGATAATAAACTCAGGATCTCAAGATGAATAAAATAAATTACAATTACAGACTGACATGATGTGTAGAAAGCAAAACAAACTCACCATTGAATGGTTTTTCAGTTCAGCGATGATCGCCTTTTCCTCAGCTGTCAGGCTGTTTTTATTTTTGCAGGCTAACTGAGCCTGTTGTTCAGAATGATCATTCTGACAGCAAACATACCAGTCTCCATCAATGAACACAGAGGTAACCCACAGCAGACCTACCAACACGGCCTTGACAATGTAATAAACTAAATTGCAGAACAGTTTGCAATGTTCTTTCATGTAGTCATTTGTATAGACACACATATACTTCAAGGCTTTCAGAAATGTTTGGTCCATCCAGAGTTGTAAAACAAATATAATACACGATGGCATAATCATGTAGAAATTGCAGTGAAGAGCTTGTCGTTTGCACGAGCACTCCAAATCTTTGTCAAGCACAACATTGTGAATAAAAATCACAATCACTGCGACGTAGATGCTGACTTTATTGAGAGCGAACTTTGGCAGGAAGTTCTTCATCTTTGCTGCAAAGTCTGAATCTGCTCAGGGTTTTCTTGCTACCTCTAGATATACCAACATGAAACCATGCTTTTCCTGTTTATGCAAGAAAGCCACTACATGGTTTTAGATCTGCAAGTACTCGAGTAAGATTTCAAATGTTGGGTGTTTTTTTTGCCTTCAGGTTTTCATTCGAAGGAATTGGAACCTTTTGTTTCTTGTGCTAGTATTTCCTGCTTCTGTCTCTGATCTTTTACCCCTGTGAACACAAATGCAACACAACGCTCACATTTGGGGAGTGATTGTGGCTCTTCAGCATTTTTCAAATAGAGATACAGTATATGAGATTACGAGATTGTTTTACCCAAGTCAGCGCCTATTATAACATGATTGCTGAATAATTCTTCAATTTAAGTGTTTTTATATTATATATATTTGTACTGGGATCGTCTGTATTCTGTGGTATGTGTCTGAGTTGTGTTGATTGTAAATTAACTTTTTAGTGTCTAAATTTTCTCTGTTGTATGACTATTGTCATCGGGCCCCCTCTGAAAAGCTTTTAGTAGCTTATTTGGGGTTCCCCTTTCACACAGCCTACATATGATCATTATACCTTCTGAAATTGTGTTTTAATTATACGATGACATTTGAAATAAATGATTGATAACAACGCATTATGCTGTTTTTTGTGCACAGAGAGTAGCAAGATGTCCACAGATAGAAGTTGGACAGGACTGTGTGTACGACTGATTTAGTGAGACACAAATAAGACAGAAGTGCTAATACACTGTATGTTATAAAGATAAAATGGATAGAAAGGCCATTGAACTGTTTCCCGTGGGTCAGCAGACTGCTAACGTTAGACCCAGCCTGCTGTTCTGCTCATTCTCTGTAAGTGATGCAGCATAAAAGCATGGCAGAATCAGCAAGCCAATGTTAGTTTGGCTAACGTTAGCTGAACTGAATCAGCAAGTAAACACATGCACAAAGTAGTGTTTTGAAATTAAGATGGTAGCCGAGCACACACGCGGTTCGGCAGGTGCCCTCTGTGCGCTGTCTATCCCGGTTAAAGCCATCAAAAAAGCTTTTCCATCTTCTAGTTGGATACCTAACGCTGTTTTTTATCATTTTTCTGTTTTAACTAACCACATGGTAGCGTTTATCCATCAAAAACAATGCCTGCGCGTTATACGGAACTTAGTGTCTCCTGCACTCTACCGTCCTAAACAATGGGCAAGCCAGAGTGCCATCCACGCTACAAGTAAAAACATCAACCCAGCTAGTAAAACTGTGAGACTCTTATATCTGGCATTTATGGTATTAATGGCAGGCAACATGGAGACCAACCCTGGCCCACATCCCTTGAACATTAACTTCCAGGCTAATTTAGCCTCGCAACAGGCTCAGTTGGCCCACTCACACTGGCTAACACAGCCACGGCTGGGGCCGATGTGGCCATTCATCAGCTGTGATCATTTCCCACATGGCCCTCGGCTCCTGTGACCATCATCAGTTTGTTAATTCCTACCATCATTACAGCGTTTCCAGCAGCAGGAGTGCTACCTTTGGCAGCTTACCCCACCCAGCTGCCATGGCTGCCATGGCGAGTTACAGCGTTTTGTCCTACAGAGCTGCTGGGCCGAGGGCTCACGTCACAGAGCCGGGGTTCCAGTGGCTGCCCGTCTGCAACAACTACAGGAACAGAGACGCTGAACCTGTCCACCACCATCTGGATGCCTGCGGTTCACCCAGCTGTATCGAGCCCGAGAACCAGCTATGCAACAGCGGGAGCCTAGTGAACACCTGTTTCCACCACCTCTGACCAACATTACAACAGCGGGGCTAGGCCCAGCTGCCATTGGCGAGACAGAGACACGGCCCAGCAGTACGGCCTGGGGCTCCAGCTGCGTGGTGTCCAGATCCTCTTCCTACTGTAATGGACCCAGTGCAGCTTCCAGACAGGTGTTTTTGAAACGTTGTGTGCCACAGCACGCGACTCATGGCCCATCAGGCTTTAAGATTAAACTATTTTTTGGTTTTGTTAACTTAACTCTAGAGAAGTAAACAATTGAACGTAACTAGAACACGGAGTGGTAGAAATTCAGCAGACAGATTCACACACAAAGCAGGAGCTGAAAAATGATCACTCACTTTAATGTACAGGTCTCCACAAATGCAACAAAAGAAAACAGTAGTGTGGGTGATCTCACAACTTCTGGGGAAACAAGTACTACTGAACAAATGTAACAGTAAATTGCAAATGGAACAATAAACTAAATCAGACAGACTTGATGCTTCACACTGCAGGAACATTTCATTTTTCATATGCTTGTCTAGTTTGTGTTAAAAAAATAATAAGAGACCCAACATATGCCACCAACCAGTTTTAAGCAAGAGGGACATCATCACATACCCTTCACCATACCTAGAGATTGGCATGGGGTACTTTCCATAAAATCATCTCTCTCAAACCAGCTATCAGGCTAACTGAAATAAAACCATGTTAATCTCTAGGTATGGTGAAGGGTATGTGATGATGTGGGGTATGGTGAAGGGTATGTGATGATGTGGGGTATGGTGAAGGGTATGTGATGATGTGGGGTATGGTGAAGGGTATTTGATGATGTGGGGTATGGTGAAGGGTATGTGATGATGTGGGGGTATGGTGAAGGGTATGTGATGATGTGGGGGTATGGTGAAGGGTATGTGATGATGTGGGGGTATGGTGAAGGGTATGTGATGATGTGGGGTATGGTGAAGGGTATGTGATGATGTGGGGGTATGGTGAAGGGTATGTGATGATGTGGGGTATGGTGAAGGGTATGTGATGATGTGGGGGTATGGTGAAGGGTATGTGATGATGTGGGGTATGGTGAAGGGTATGTGATGATGTGGGGTATGGTGAAGGGTATGTGATGATGTGGGGTATGGTGAAGGGTATGTGATGATGTGGGGGTATGGTGAAGGGTATGTGATGATGTGGGGTATGGTGAAGGGTATGTGATGATGTGGGGGTATGGTGAAGGGTATGTGATGATGTGGGGTATGGTGAAGGGTATGTGATGATGTGGGGTATGGTGAAGGGTATGTGATGATGTGGGGTATGGTGAAGGGTATGTGATGATGTGGGGTATGGTGAAGGGTATGTGATGATGTGGGGTATGGTGAAGGGTATGTGATGATGTGGGGTATGGTGAAGGGTATGTGATGATGTGGGGTATGGTGAAGGGTATGTGATGATGTGGGGGCCAAGGGAACTTTATCAGGATGCATAGTATCCTGGATCCATGAAATAACTGGCCTTTCAAAATAAAAGTCTGCCTGCCTCTATGGGAATTTAACATAGGGGTGTACTCACTTATGCCCCCTGTATTTTAAGGAAGAACATTTATTTATTTACGATACATTATTCATTCACAAAGAAAATTTGGTGTCCTTAAAGGTTGGATTTTTCCTCATGTTTTTAATTAAGGCATTAAGATCAAATTCCAAAAGCAAATTTTTTATTCCTTTTTTTAGTCAACTTTAGCATGGGTGTGTAAACTTATGCACACCACTGTACAAGTTTGGCTGTTATGGTTGCCGTATAGTGTCATGCAGGCATTACTAAAATAGATATGACTATGGACAAATTTCAACTGAAAGAATGTCTCATGTTATGCATCTCATGTTATGTATGCATTTTACAGGCACATGCTTTTTGTTCTGTTAGAAATATAGAGCATACCCTAACACTTTTTTCCCCGGATACACCATCATTTTAACTTGCAATAGCAGTGAAATGGCCAAGTATGCGGATTTATCACAACTTGAAATCTAAAGGCTGATTTATAGGGGGTGTTTAACCTTTGATTAAGAGATAATTTTAAATAACTTAGTACAAATTTCACAATTAGAAATAAAATAATGAAAACAAATAAAGTGAAACAAATATATAAAGAAAATAAAGATATTAAATAAAATAGGCCTTCATACAAAAATAATCAGCTATCTGTAGCTTACACTGCTCTCTTTTAGATTATATCCATTTCAAAGTAATTGCTTGACAGGACGTTATCAAACTCTGTCCTGAATTCAGGGAAAGAGCTATATGTGCAAGGTACCTCAAGGATAGCACCACATGTGTGCCCAATGGGCCTTCTGTTGAGTCCAGTTTCAACATTAAAGTATACCATCACCCTATCTACACATATGACACTGGACCCTGTGCAGAAGCGTAGGAATTTTTCCGCCTTTGTTTGGTCAGCATTTTTAACATAACGCTGGAGATAACTAAACACGGTCTGTTCTCTCTGGCTGAGGACAACATTTGTTGTCTCCAACAATTGCACTACTCGCTTGCCTGTGGCCTTTTTGGACTCCTACAGAGCCAACACACTTTCTTTGTCTGTAAGGTTTTGCTGTACAGCCATCATAACTGTACTGAAGCAATCATGGACAAATTTAGGTTCCTGCAGAATAGCTTTGTGAGCCATGGTTTCAATGGCAGCTCTCATATTATCTTTTGGAGGAAGAGAATGCGAGCCCATTCGTGAGAAAAGTTCAAGTAAGTCATCTTCATCATCTTCCTCCATCGTCCCCTCAAGTGCCCTTTCCACTGCTGCCCTCTCAACTGTAGGTAGGTAGTTGAGAAAGGACATAATGAGTATGTCTACATCTACCGAATCCATACCATGTATGCACGCTAAAATGAAAGCCTTTGAAAGCATCACTGGCATTATACCAAGATCTAGTAGCCCTTTCACCCATACACGTCCAACTGCTTGCCATTCACCCTGACAGTAATCAGGCCTCAGCCTTGGGACCCTCTCATTTTCCCCATCACGCTGCTGAAGAAACATCTCCCAGAATGCAGTGTAAACCTCCCACGAAACCCCTGAATCATCAACGGCATTTTCATTAACAAAGTCCATCTTTAAAGACACATTCATTTATACTACTGTCCATAAACACAGACAGAACATCTTCGTCCACCTTAATTCTGCGAATTGATGCTCGACGAAAACCCTCTGTGGGTTCTGAGCTGGCAGCTGACGATGACTGGAAGGTTTCAGGTGATGCTGGTGCGATCGGCTGTAGTTCTCTTGACTGGAAGGCCAACACAGAACACAAAAAAGGGTAATTATATGAGGATTTGCAGCATGTTTCAGGTCCAAACACTTTGAGACTGCATATTCCCCAACATTCAATTCTAGTAATAATTCTAACACTAGAAATAACTAAACTTTCTAAACCTCAAAATTACAGAACCTGGCAGAACAAACACAATTTCTCACTTGCTGGTGTTATGTGAAACCATTCAAAAGGGACAGCTCATACAGGAGTTGACCCTGAACAGCCCAGAACAACAACTGAAATGGTCCAAATCATAAAGTGGAAAGAGTCTTTAATAGGGTTGGGTACCGAAACGCGGTGCCAATAGAGAACCGGTGCCGACGTAAACGGTAGTAACGAGACTGAATAAGAATGAAAGTTTCGGTGCCTCATTTCAGTGCCTGACTTTACAGTTAATTACAGTTCCTAGTTACTTCTTCCAAAAAGTAACTACATTAGTTACTCAGTTACAAATTATGAAAGTAACTAGTTACTTCAGAAAGTAACTATTGCATTACTTTCAAGTAAATTTAAAAAATTTTAAATGCTCAGATGTGACCCCACCTCCACCTACCCCTCTTTAATGGAACTTAAAATACATGTGCATATTTAATTATTTATGATAAATCTGAATATTATAATGAAATGGAACCTTACAGTTTTTCTCAGTCGCTTTGGTGCATTTCTCACATCACTATTTACATTTGCACAACAGTTAATGCAGTTCTCAAAACAATTAGTACAAACTGCAAAACCTAGTTGATAACCTGCAAAAGCGTGTCACTTGCTCAAAATGGATAGCTCATTCCTCAAAAGCAAGTATTCATGTCAATGGAAGTGTCAGTGTCATCAAGATGAAAAGTCCTGACACCATTGTTTATGAACAAGATAGTCAAATGGCTTTGTCATGTTTTCATTATGACAGTTTACTCTGTAAATGTTTTCCAATGCAAAAAAGTCAGATCTTGGTGACACTACCTGAAAATGCTCAAGACAGCACTATATACTATTTGCACAGCCATTTGAAAAATACAGTAAAGTTACACATTACTGTATTTAGTGAGGTAAATGAGAACAAGACACTGAATATGTATGTTTCACATTTTTACTGCATATGCTCTTTGCAATTCTAATTTGTTCACAGCATTGTGCAAAAGAAAAAATACACCCTTATTTATAACAAGCTGAACATACAACATACATAGTACTGTAATCATTCATGAACATCCAGACGTTCCTCTCTGTCTGGCCACATATTTTCATCTACATCACAGCGAATATCATCTCTTGCAATGCAGCGAGGAAAGTATCTCCTCTGCTGTGATGTCATCACATGCTGCATCCATGGCCGCTAGCAGGGCCATTTGGGTATGTGGATGCCGGTCATATACCTTCCACCTCCAAGAGAAAAACTCCTCTATTGGATTTAGGAATGGTGAGTAGGGAGGGAGATATTCCACCAGCATCCTATTATGTGCTGCAAACCACTGTCTGACGACATCTGAGTGGTGAAAACGCACATTATCCAAAACAACAACATGCTTGTTCAGATGGTCTCCAGTTAGACCCCTCTCATTCTCAGGGATTATGTCCCTGTAAAGAGTGTCTAAAAAAGTCAGCAGATGTTGTGTGTTGTATGGACCAAGACGGGGGATATGGGTGAGGACGCCGTTTTCTGAGATGGCGGCACACATAGTAATATTCCCTCCTCGTTGGCCTGGGACATCAATGGTGGCTCTCTGTCCAATGCGATTCCTTCCACGTCTTCTACCTTTTGCCAGATTGAAACCCGCCTCATCAAGGTATATGAATGTGTGCAGTGGTTCCCTGGCCTCCAGCTCCAGTACATGCTTTATTACAGAAGAGGGAGTGAGAAAAACTATAACAACTTTTCCTGTGTAACATAATGCATTTTGGACAACATATTGTACAGTATGCACTGTGAATACACATACACAGAACTGTCATGTAAGTGTAGTGCATGACACTACACAAAGTAAACAGTTTACAGCACTGAACATTAGAATATGCATAGAACACATACATGTTTTAACTGTACATACTGGTGACAGATCTCCTTCACTCTGTCACTGTTCTGTTCAAATGGCACATTGTACAATTGTTTCATGCTCATTTCATTCCTCCTGAGCACTCTGTCAATTGTAGCGACTGAAACAGATTCAATATTCCCAAAGACGTTGTCATCCTCTATAACAGCACTTTGTATCTCTCTCAACCTTATGGCATTGTTTGCAATCACCATTGCACAAATGGCTTCCTCTTGTTGCGGAGTAAAAATACGCCCTCTTCCACCTCTGCAAGGTTGTCTTGCAATCCTGTGTGGTGCAGAGTAAAATTACAGTAAATATGGCAAATCTTTACTGTGACACTACTGTACATTACAATACACTAAATGTGTGATGCAGTAAAGCTGTAAGTCTAAATGTAAAATGTACAGTGACAAGTTACTGTCCCACTGCAAGCTTCATGTATGACATAATGACAGTAGTGCAGTGCTGATTGTTTAGTGCTGAATTACTGTCCATTTATACACACCTGTTCTCCTGATGAAATGTTTGAATAATTGAATTTACAGTGGTTCTCCCAACATTTGGCTGCACCCTACGACCAGCCTCAGCCATTGTGAGGCCGTGATTGACAACATGATCCACAATTGTAGCCCTGATTTCATCAGGGATCCGCCTATGTACTTGGCCTCTTCTTCCTCTTCCCCTGTTTTGTCCCCTTCCCCTTCCTCCCCACACCCTCACCCCTCTTCCACGAGGCTGACCTTCCATTTCTGTGTCACAGTATTGTAGAAATGGTACACACTATGTCCTGCTTGGTTCATATATGCTTGTAAAGTGGGGGTTTATGGGATTCAGCTCTGACAGTGATTGTAGAGAAGTGGCTTATCATTGGTTGCAACTAATGCTTCACACACCCCTTCTCATCAGTGAAAGCTGAGATTCACCTGAGAGAAATTGTTCAATTTAGGAGACATTTTCAGGAAAAAAAAGATTTAAAAACATTTGTAAAATTTGCTTGACAGATTTTGACAACTAGTTCAACATTTTTGTATATAATGACTCAAGCAATGAAATGAGGACTATTAGTTTTATATGGAATGACTATTCAGCATTCACAAGTATAGTTAATTTTGACTGACATGACATAAGCAAATGATGTTATGAAACAGCAGAGAGTTGTATGAAAGCAATTGATGCATGTCCAAAAGCATTTGCAATTTGTTGGAAGGAATGAGAAACTGCTACTATGATGTGCACAAATGACTAAATGTTGTGGAGGTTGAACTAACTCTTGTGCAAATGTAAATAGTGATGTGAGAAATGCACCAAAGCCACTGAGAAAAACTGTAATACAATACATTATTAACAGAAACGATGTACACAAATCTAAACTATTTTAATGTTGCTGTGGGACAAAGTGAGACTAACCTCCAATCTGATGCCATGTATGTAGATATTATGTTTATATAGTGGATGTGTATATGGATATGTACGTTCTTCGCTGGCGCTACCCGAGCTGGCTGTGTAAGAGAGTCGCTGCAACCTTCGGTTTTAGTTGAACAGATTTATTGACATCCAAATCCAGCAGTGAATAAAACTTGTTGCTTGCAATAGTATGTGTGTGTGGTTTTCTGTAAAATAAGGAAATACAGAATATGTAAATATAACCTGTACATAATGAATGCACATACAGTATATACAGATGTAAGAGCAAGAAGCAACAAATCACTCTGCAATATACATAATTATATGCAATATACATAATTGCTATTCAATACATAGTAGTAGCTGTGCAAACAACCAAATAATACTGGATAGTAATGACAATCAATAGAACCCACTGTAGTAAAGAATATAGCTTTCATTGTGTCATTATATCTATTGACCACTAGATGGCGCTCTAAGACCACCAATAAAACATATCAGTAGCATTCAGGTCCAATAGTCATGTGATACCTCGGGTTATTACCTCGTTGGAAATCCTCCGTTGCTGTGAGGAATCTCCCATGATGCTGTGCTACAGCTACTCGTAGCAGGTACGACTTTTAACAGTAGATGGAGTAGTTGTACCAATTTAGTAGAATTTAACCTGAACTCATTCAACTATGTTACATATATTACTAAAATCTGTTAGAAGGAATTGTACTTGGCATATCTTTGGTGTATTGGAGTTGTCTAATGTCCAATCACTAAATTGATAGTTAGCATGGCTATTAGTTATGACTCAGCATTTTCTGTTGCTATAAGTTGTGGGTTTTCACTATACTTTAGGTATCTGTATTGGTTTCATCTTATTTCTGTTTGTCTTTTGCTCTTTGTTACAGTTTTACAGTATAAAACAATAAGGAAAGGAAAGCTTCTTCATCGAACCCCAAGAAAAGTGATGTCTTGTGTTTTTGGAGGACTTTACACGGCCGTAAGGAGAACAGCAGCAGCAAACAACAAAGTATAACAACGCTATATTCTGCATAAAAAGGGTCAAACAAACACTGAGGAGACTGGGGTTAATGTCCCGTTTGATATCAAGGGTCAACGTTTAAATTTTAAAATTAACCTTCTTTTAGTGAGGAGTGGCAGCGTCGGCCCACCTGCTTCTCTTCATAGTCGTCAGATTCATCTACCATATAAATAATAATATAATCTAAGAAGAGGGAGGCAGGCCAGTACAGCCTGATCCGGTTGGGGAGAGTTCTAGCCCGACCAGGCTCCTCTCCTTAACCTGTCTCTCTTAGTCATGCTGTTATAGTTCTAGACTACGGGGGACTTCCTTCCTTCCTTTGACACACTGAGCTGTTCTCTCCTCTCTCTTTCCATCTGTGTGCATCCTTGTCCCAGAAATGCTTGTTACTAACCTAGCTCTGAGGAGTTTACTCCCTGGAGTCCTTATGTTTCTTTTTTGCCCAGAATATTTCCTTGGATCAGGGTGGCACCAAGATATTGGTTGCAGCTAGCGCTGTGGTCCTGCTGCACCCTGCTATGCTCTGCTGTGTCCTGCTGGGTCTTGCTGGGTCCTGCTGGGTCCTGCTGCGTCCACCCATGTTCTGCTGTGTCCTGCTACATCCTGTAACGCCCCGCAGTGCCTATGACATGAACTACTACGACTACCATTTGTAGTCACTGATCCATTATCTTTGTGACTATTATTCCCACTGTTCATCACCCCCCCAACCGGCACCGTCAGACACCACCTACCAAGAGTCTGGGTCTGTCCCTGGTTTCTCCCTAAAAGGGAGTTTTTCCTCACCACTGTTGCATTATCCACTGCTAATACTTGCTCTTGGGGGAATTACTAGAATTGTTGGGTCTTTATAAATTATAGAGTGTGGTCTAGACCTACTCTATCTGTAAAGTGTCTCGAGATAACTTTTGTTATGATTTGATACTATAAATAAAATTTAATTTAGCTGAATTTTGGTTTTAACGCTATATTAAGGCTTCATTTTGGCGCTTGTCTCGGTGCTGTTTTAGAAGTTATTTTTGACACTTTTGATGCTTTATTGACACCTTTTTATGCTCTTTTGATTCTTTTTCATGCTTTCAGTGTTTGCCACACTTTTTTAAGATGTTTCTTTTTTCTTCGAGGTTTTTGACCTTAAACTTGGTCAGACTCTAATCAGACAGAATAACTGAAAGTCTTGTGTGGGTTTTGAGATGCTTTAACTCTTTAATAATCTGAACAAGCCAATCATCTGGAAGGATTTCATCTTGTAACTTTAATCTGAATCCAGTGTTTTAAAAGAGAAAACATTTCATCTTTAAGATTAAGAATCAGCATCATCAAGAACACAAACTGTCTCTTATACTCGTTGCATCATGTAGTTTTACTGCGCTGTATTCATGTCTAACTGTTGTATAAATACTGTGAACTCTCAACTAACGACGTCTTTAAAAAAACTGCTTATTTTGTGGGACAAAAACCCCAAAAGTTATTGTAGAAGACAAATGCTGCACGAATGAGGTAAAAAGTCAGGAGTGAGTCGGTTCATTGACGTATGGAGTCGGGTTAATTAACCGGCTCTTCGGTCAGTTCGTCAACACTAGTATAAGTTACCACGGCGATTTAACCCGGTAACAAGTGATCCACTGTCGTGGTACAGAAAACCCTGGGTTGAACCTGAAGTTACCTCGTTAACGCCAAATCTTGCTTCGTAGTACAGGCCTCTGGGCTACAGTCACGTCTCTGCTGATTGGCTATCACCTGGGACACAGTATACGAGAGACACGCCCCCCCCCAAACCAGAGAACACACAACTCAAAGCTGTTTACACCATTCAGAGGAAACATGGCCTTCAACCAGAGCTGCATCTCATGTCGCTTCAACGGCCTCCTCCACTCCTCCACTTACCTCCCATCCTCTCGTCGTAGTCCCTCCCACCGAGGAGGAACGGGACAGACACTACAATACACACTGATACACACAGATACACACACACAGATACACACAGATACACACAGGTCCACACACTGATAATTCAATTCAATTCAATTCAATTTTATTTATAGTATCAAATCATAACAAGAGTTATCTCGAGACACTTTACAGATAGAGTAGGTCTAGACCAAACTCTGTAGTTTACGAAGCCCCAACTATTACAGTGGTTGCCTCAAGAGCAAGCATTAGCAGTAGCTATTGCGACAGTGGCGAGGAAAAACTCCCTTTTTTGTTAGGAAGAAACCTCGGACAGACCCAGACTCTTGGTAGGCGGTGTCTGACGGCACCAGTTGGGGGAGTGGTGAATGGTGGCAATAATAGTCATAATAAAGATAGTGAAACAGTGATCACAATGGTAGTCGTAGTAGTTCATGTCATAGTAGGGCACAGCAGGGCGTTATGGGGTGTAGTGTGGCACAGCAGCCTGGGTGGACGCGGTTGGACGCAGCAGGACGCAGTCGGACACTGCGGGGAATCGCGGAGCGTAGCAGGGTGTAGTAAGTCCATAGCGTCAGCTGCACCCAGGACCCCGGTGTAGGTGCCACCCAATTCCAAGGCGATGTTCTGGGTGAAGAAGAAGCAAAGGGACTCCGGGGAGAAAACTCCCCAGAGCTAGGTTAGTAACAGGCATTTCTGGGACTAAGATGCACACAAAAGGAGACAAGTGAAAAGAGAGAAGAGGGAGCGGCTCATTGTGTCCTTGGAAGGAGCTTCCCACAGCAGTCTAGAGTTATAATAGCATAACTAAGAGAGGCAGGCTAAAGAGAGGGGCCCTGGACCGGGCTCGTACTCTCCCCTGCCGGAACGGGCTTGTACTTCCTGCCTCCCTCTACTCTACTCTACTATGCTGCAACTCCTCACTCCCTAACTATAAGCTTTATCAAAGATGATGGTTTTCAGTTTATTCTTAAATGTGGCGACGGTGTCAGCCCCCCGAACCCAAGTTGGGAGCTGGTTCCACAGGAGAGGAGCCTGGTAGCTGAAGGCTCTGGCTCCCATTCTACTTTTAGAGGCTCTAGGAACCACAAGTAGCTCTGAGTTCTGGGAGCGCAGTGCTCTAGTGGGACAATAAGGTACTAAGAGCTCTTCTATGTATGATGGTGCTTGACCATTTAGTGCTTTGTAGGTCAGGAGAAGGATTTTAAATTCAATCCTGGATTTTACAGGAAGCCAATGCAGAGAAGCTAATACAGGAGAAATGTGATCTCTTTTGTTAGTTCTTGTCAGAACACGTGCTGCAGCATTCTGGATCAGCTGGAGAGTCCTAAGGGACTTATTTGAGCATCCTGATAATAAGGAATTACAGTAGTCCAGCCTGGAAGTAACGAATGCATGGACTAGTTTTTCAGCATCGTTTTGCGACAGGATGTTCCTGATTTTGGCAATGTTACGAAGATGGAAAAAGGCTGTTCTAGAGGTTTGTTTTAAGTGGGCGTTAAAGGATAGATCCTGATCAAAAATGACTCCTAGATTTCTGACAGTAGTACTGGAGGCCAGGGCAATACCATCTAGGGTAGCTATATCTTTAGATAATGAAGTTCGGTGGTGCTTGGGTCCCAGCACAATAACTTCCGTTTTGTTTGAGTTTAACATCAGAAAATTGTGGGTCATCCAGGATTTTATATCTTTAATGCACGCTTGAAGTTTAGCTAACTGACCGCTTTCGTCGGGCTTAATTGACAGATATAATTGGGTGTCGTCTGCGTAACAGTGAAAGTTAATTGAGTGTTTCCTAATAATATTGCCTAGAGGAAGCATATATAAAGAGAATAGAATTGGTCCAAGCACTGAGCCTTGAGGAATGCCATGGCTAACTTTAGCGTATTTGGATGGTTTATCGTTAATATTAACAAATTGGGATCGATCAGAGAAGTAGGACTTAAACCAGTTTAGTGCGATTCCTTTAATGCCAACTAAATGTTACAGTCTCTGTAAGAGGATGGTATGGTCAATAGTGTCGAATGCAGCACTAAGATCCAATAAGACAAGTACGGAGACAAGTCCTTTGTCAGCAGCAGTTAGAAGGTCGTTTAATTAGTAACTAGTAATTTTCACCAGTGCCGTCTCTGTGCTATGATGCATTCTAAATCCTGACTGAAAGTCTTCAAATAGACTATTTCTATGCAGAAAGTCACACAATTGATTAGCGACTACCTTCTCAAGGATTTTGGAGAGAAAAGGAAGGTTAGATATAGGTCTATAGTTGGCTAAGACCTCAGGATCGAGGGTGGGTTTTTTCAGAATAGGTTTTATCACAGCTACTTTAAAAGACTGCGGTACGTGACCCGTTAATAAGGACATATTGATCGTATCTAGTAATGTGGTATTGACCACGGGTAGTGCTTCTTTAAGTAGCCTCGTTGGAATGGGGTCTAAGAGACAGGTAGTTGGGTTAGCTGAAGAGACCCTTAACATTAATTGTTGGAGGTCTAAAGGATAAAAGCCGTCTAAATAAGAGATACACACACAGATACACACTATAATACACACAGGTCAACACACTAATACACACAGATACACACACAGATACACACTATAATACACACAGGTCAACACACTAATACACACAGATACACACTAAAATACACACAGGTCAACACACTAATACACACAGATACACACACAGATATACACACATATACACACTATAATACACACAGGTCCACACACTAATACACACAAATACACACAGGTACACACACAGATACACACTAAAATACACACAGATACACACTATAATACACACAGGTCCACACACAGGTGCACACTAATACACACAGATACACACACACAGATACACACTATAATACACACAGTTCCACACACTAATACACACAAATACACACACACAGGTACACACTAAAATACACACAAGTCCACACACTAATATGCACAAAGACACACAGGTACACACTATAATACACACAGGTCCACACACTAATACACACAAATACACACACACAGATACACACAAATACACACAGGTACACACTAAAATACACACAAGTCCACACACTAATACGCACAAAGACACACAGGTACACACTATAATACACACAGGTCCACACACTAACAGACACATTCTCTGTGAGATTTAACAGGCTGTAGTTTCTCCAGAGGACACTAGATGGCGCCACCTTTACTCTGAAATATTATTACATAACCTCCAGTTCTCTTTAGAGAGACTTTACACAATGTTTTTATTTTTTACTCAACTTTTCATCTTTATATTTCTTCACTTTTTGTAAAGTGTGAAACAACTTCTTTCCATTATTGTTTCCAGCATTGTCTTCATTCAACCCTCCTGTTCTCCTCAGGTCTAATCTGACCCATTTTCAACAAGTTTCTATATCAGAACATTTGGTTTTATTTCAACCAAATTGTCAAAAAATAAATAACGTGGATGGTTCCCTGATGTCAGTTCTAGATCAGAGTCTGAAGTAGCCTCCAAGAACCTGCTAACGAGAGACTTCTGTAATGTCAATACAATAAAAATGGACCTACATAACGAAGTTATCGTTCACTGCTGGCTACAAGTTAGCAACCAGACTCAACAAAGGCTGTCACATGAATGGTGTTTTGAGCTAACGTTAGCAATCAAACAATCATAGATAGCTACAACGTTTTTGAAATGATTTCCATCTTCTGTTATTGTTTGTAATGAGAAAAGTTTATTATTTTATGGATTTCACAAATTTCAGTATGACACAGACGCGCCCTGATCCCTTGGCGTTATGACGTAAACCGTTTAAATCTGAGCATGCGCAACTCACATCTGCACTCGACTCACATTGGGCAGTGACAAGGGGTTTAACAGCTGCAGTGGAGTCAGCTGATCTCACACTGAGAGGAAGGCTGTCCCAAAGCCGCGTAACAGAAAACACACCGTCACCCTTTCAGTCTGGTTGGTGGAACGTCTATAAGATTATGATCAGCTGATCGTAGGGGCCTGGTGGGGCTATAAGGGGTTAAAAGCTCTTTAATGTGATCTGGAGCCAGACCGTGGATGAATTAATAACACTTTAACTCTCCTGTTGACCTCGGGTCAAAGTTGACCCATTTTCAGAAAGTTTCTATATCAGAAATTTTGGGTTCTTTCAACTAAATTTTTAAAAAATTAACGTGGATGGTTCCAGCCGACGATCTTCACAAATAAAATAAATAATCAGTTCACTACTTTCGTTGAATTTGTTTTTTTTTCAATTTTATAGCATTTGAAAAAAAATGATAAAAGAAACTTGAAAAAAGTGACAAAAATGTGGGAAAAAAACAAAAACTTCAAATAAAGTGCAGAAGAAATCGACAAAGACATCGAAAAAAGTGACAAAAACGTCGTAAAAGCTTGAAAAACGCCGGGAAAAGTCGAAAAAAAAGTGAGAAAAACATCAGGAAAAGCAACAAAAGTGTAAAAAAAAAAAACCAAAGCTCTAGTGATGACCAAAAAAAAGTTAAGTTTTAATATAAAATGCTGACCCAGGAAGACAACACAAGGGTTCAAATGTATTCTGAACTTAATGAACAACAGGGCAGTGATGCTAAGATTGGAGCGGCGTGACTCTGACTTTGTGATAAAGCACATCAGCAGCCTGTTTTAACAACTATGGCGCTACTTTAACTTATTTTTTTGAGGCAGCAGGAAGTGATCGCGCCATTGGTGATGGAGCAGTGGATATGACACATGCCTTTGGTGTTGGAGACCCGGGTTTGATTCCCACTGTGATACATCAACCAATGTGTCCCTGAGCAAGGCACTTAACCCCTAGTTGCTCCAGAGGTGTGTGACCTCTGACATATGTAGCAGTTGTAAGTCGCTTTAGATAAAAGCGTCAGCTAAATGACATGTAATGTAAATACCTGGTCTAAAGTCAGTAACGCAGCATTTCATTGTTATTTTAACAGAGCATTAGTAAAATGCTCCTAGGCTCGTGCACAGCGCGCACACACTATGCTTGTTACACACACAGGGACGCACACACACACACATGCAGAAGATTACAAATAAAAATATTACGGTGTAAATCCTCCATCATAACAGCAATGCTCCAAGGTCCAAACGTGCCTGGCTTTTAAAGGGAATGGGAGATGATCTCTGATTGGTTGATTGCATGTTACGCCCAAAACCCCCCTCTGATTAATGAAGACACTAAGTACAACCCTTTAGGACCATGACCCCGGCACACGGACCATTCCGCTGGGTCCAGCTGCTGGGTAAACAAACCCACATGGCTACTTCATATGCACGTGAATGACGTCATCAGACTTTGTGTTCTGCATTCTTTCTACACATGACTCAGTATTTTGAATGATATGGTTTATTTTATTGACACTAGCTCAGTGAAATGTCCGGCCCCTGGGCACTGAGCGTTGAACAGAATAAAGTCACGGTACTTTGAAAACAACAACAATATCAGAGCCAAAATCATCTGTGTGTCTGAAAACACCCTCAGACCCCAGAGGGTCATTACAGTGAGTACTACTAATAATAATAATAATAATAATAATAATAATAATAATAGATTTTATTTAAAGCACATTTCATGACACCCAAGGTCACTTCACATACAAAAGGTCATTAAAATTATAGTCATCTCATGAAAATAAAAATAGAAATCAGTCAGTCAGTCAGTCAGTCAGTCAGTCAGTCAGTCAGTCAGTCAGTCAGTCAGTCAGTCAGTCAGTCAGGTAGTCAGTCAGTCAGTCAGTCAGTCAGTCAGTCAGTCAGGTAGTCAGTCAGTCAGTCAGTCAGTCAGTCAGTCAGTCAGTCAGTCAGTCAGGTAGTCAGTCAGTCAGTCAGTCAGTCCATAAGCCATCTTGAGAGATATGTTTTAAGTCTGTTTTTAAAGTCAGTAATTGAGTCACAGCGTCTGATGTAGTCTGGCAGTGAATTCCACAGCTTGTAGGCTGAAGTACTAATATTAGTACTCAAATAGTACCCAAATGTAAGTATTGGAACTTGGTTTCTAAAAAAGCGATATCGGTGCATCCCTAGAAATGATGATTTAGATTTGCTTAGGTTAAAAAGTTCTGTTTTCTGTTCTGAAAAAAAAAACAATCATGCAGAACAATTGAATTGTTCTTTGTTTTGTAATTCTTAAATCAGCATTTAATGTACACAATGTTTAATAAGAAATCATCCGTTTCATTTTGTTTTCAAACGATATTCCAAAAATATTCTCTTGTGATCACAGAATAGTATCATGTTTTACTGAAACATAAATCCTCTGATTATTATTGCTGTTCTGTCAAATAATAAAGTACATTTAAGTAGTAATAGCTACTGATAGTGATGTTTTCAGCTACTCATTTCACATCTTACAGACTTTATACTTTTATACTATTTTGGTTTTCTTTTACAGTTTGTGTACCAAGATTTCTCTGAACCAAGTCCTAATCATTTCATAGATGAGAGGTATATTATTGTGGTTTTGGTAATTGTAGCTTCAGTGAGAAACTAAAAGCTGTTCACACAGTGTGACCTGCAGAGCTGGAGGAGCTGGCACCTGCAGAATAGAAAGTATTCAGCTCACAACGCTGGCATGAAACGACCACAACAACATGTGGTTTCTCTTTCTCAGGCCGACTCTTTCCTTCTTGAGCTGCGTCTCTCATCAGTAACCTGTTTCCATCCTGTCACTGCAGCGCTGCTCACCTTCATGTCTCTACTTCACAGTTTTAAAATTCACTGAAACTAAACAAAGAAAATATTGAAGCTCTTCTGAAAAATGAGTTGTGGAGGGAAACTTTTGTCATGCATTTATTATGATCTATGCATTCATTTTCACCATGTAATTATTAGAACATAAAAAACTAAGAGTGCCTTCCATTTGTACCCACTGCTGCTGGGTCTAATGTTAGCGGTCTACTGACCCACTGCTGCTGGGTCTAATGTTAGTGGTCTACTGACCCACTGCTGCTGGGTCTAATGTTAGTGGTCTACTGGTCTACCCTAGCATTAGATAGCGGCAGAACACACTGTAAATAACTAAATATCTGTCTTTAAAACTGTGCATATATCATCAAATGTCAAAGTCTGGAAATACAGCCGTTAAGCTCTCGCGCAACCGTTACAGTTAATGTCCTCGATATCGGTCCTAACTTTAAAGGGCTGATAGAATGATTATAAAGGGTATTTTACACTGTTCCTTAAGGTCTCCTAATAGGGTATGTAACATCGGTTGGGCTGAAAATTGCCCGAATGCTATTTTATTAGGCCCTTAACTACCCTGTGAATGTGGCTCTATTTGGAACAAGAGCTTCTCTTCCAAATATGGTCTGCTCGTGAATATTTAGATGAGCTGCGTGCTGATTGGTTTGAGCGAATCACATACACATCCATTGGAGACGAGACAGCAGGTCTCATATTTCAGACACTGCAAAGTTATACATTGTTTGTCTGCTATTTCATTATTAAATTCACTTCTGAGATTTATTTAAGCAAGAACTCAACTATATAAAGCTCAAATATGGGCCGTTTTACAAAAATTGATGGCTAATTGGAAATTTTGGTAACACGTGTCGGACTTAAGCTCGGAGCTCCACACAGTCTGACGAGAAAACTGCAACCTCCATACCCAGTGAAAGTCACCGTTTCCCTGGGTACTGGACTACCGGGGCTCGGATCTCCGTAGAGCTCCGCGGAGCTGGCTGGCTGCCAGCTGCCGGCATTATTAGAGTATATTTATAGTTTGAATTTCGTCACGCCACTTATATAACATCTACCGCAAGGTCTTATAAAGCTAACAATGGTGTCCGATTTCAATTTAATGAATTTTTGTGAACATTAGGGATTTCGTTATCTGCTACTGTCCCTTCAATCCTATGGGTAAAGATCGCGGCTAGCTGCAGGCCCTGGAGCTCCATCAGGGCCTCAGCATTTTGTAGTCCAGTAACCCAGTAACGGTGACTTTGCGCAGGTATGGAGCGCCGCTGGCTTCCTTTCGTGACGGAGATCCAGCTAGCTCACAGCGAGCCGGAGTCTATGAAGTAGGACACGCCGGGCGGCGAGGCAGCACCGGCTGCTGTCACGTAGCCTGCTGAGCTCCTGCTGAACTGCGACACACAGTCGGACAAAATTTGCAATTAGCCATCAATTTTCGTAAAACGGCCCATATTTGACCTCTACATAGTTGATTTCTCCCATAAAAAAGTCTCAGAAGTGAATTCAGTGGTAAAAAAGCAGGTTAACAATGTATACAATTTCTGAGATCTACGCGACCTATTCAGAAGACTACCTGATCTCAGATCAGTGGTGTAGCCTATGTAAATGTTTGGGCGTGACAAAGATAGAGCGGGCCGGCCAGTAGTTACCTGTCCCTGAATCCTGGGGGAGGGGCTTCTGAGGGGGGGGTTGTATGTGTTTGGCAGTTGAATTCAAATAACAATCTTTGTGCAGCATCACTTACTGCACCTTTAACAAAACATGATATTTCACAAAATACAAAATGTAAAAGTTTGTGTTGTCTGAATTGTTGTGGCGTTTTGTCCTTCACGGCCACCGTAGTAATGTCCTAAAAACACCCAGCAGCCACGGTACATGTGTAGCAGATGTTACTTAAACAGGGTGAAACTGAGACGTTATCTGAGTGATGGTTGCTATGTTTTTAAGATTTTAAAACCAAAGCCTGGTCGTACAGAATTCCGTGAAATGATCACGAACTGTGTGAAAAATCCGTGTGGCCACCACGGAAAACAATGCCAATGTAAAGTCAATGAGAAGATGACGTAGCATTAAGAGTGACTACAGTAGAGAGTACTATGTAAGGCCGAAATTCCGCGTGAGGAGGTTGTTGGGGGGGGGTGGATGGGTCAAACACAGGACTTTCACCAGGAGACCGGGGATCGGGTCCCGTCCAAGTTTCCTAAAGTCGCTTTCTTCTTTTCCGTCCCGTTCTTCTCGCGTGTCACAGAACCGTAAGCCCACCCACGACCTTTTCCTGAACTTAAGGGCCGTGTTCATTTCACGGAATTCTGTGAGATCAGGTTGAACCAAAAGACATCCAGCTGATAATAGCTAGTAGTAAATGGACTTTCACATCTTCAGACATGAGACCACATTCATGCTAACGTCTGCATCTGTTATCACTGGGCAGAACTAAGAAAGAGGAAGAAATATGCCACAGAAACAGTGTTAAAACAGTGTGTAGAAAGAACGTGGCATGAGGGACATGAGCAGAGTCAGAGTCACACTCTTAAAGGACACCATCTCCTCCCAGTTTCACATCATGTTTTCAGATCAGATCATTTCAGGCTCTGACCTCCTCCTGTGTTTGAGTTCTGTGTCTCTCTAAAGTCCAGCACACGTTCAGGTCCATGACGGCTTTACCTCCAACTATTTTCTCCATTCTCCACAATAATAAAACACACAATAGTAGGAGTGTTGAGCGATATTGACAATTAATAACATATAGATTTATCTCAAGCGTGGGGACAATTTACAATTAACAACTGCTCCACCATACAGCCCAGCAGGCCCGGTGTGATGCTCCACCATACAGCCCAGCAGGCCCGGTGTGATGCTCCACCATACAGCCCAGCAGGCCTGGTGTGATGTTACACCATACAGCCCAGCAGGCCCGGTGTGATGCTCCACCATACAGCCCAGCAGGCCCGGTGTGATGCTCCACCATACAGCCCAGCAGGCCCGGTGTGATGTGTGCGAGTGGAGGAGACGCTGTGTATGATTATGGCATAGCTTTCTCCCAACCCAATTAGGCTAATAAAGCAAAAAAAAAAACGAGCAGCGCCCCTTTTTGAGTTATAGTTGTCGTGTTGAAAGATTTTAAGAATAGAAAGACACCCGGCATCTTTCCAGGTATCGCTCTTACACAACTCAGCACCTACGTCATAATCATTGACTTTTATTTACAACTAGTGCAGTGGCTGTTGAAAATGTGCCTGTTTGGAACGGCCGATTACTTGGCCTGTGGTATTGCTGCTTGTAGAATTCTTCAAAACCAAATTGTACCCCAAAATGACTTACAGAAGGACCCCAAACCACTTCATATGCACCTCCCCTGTATACCCTACTACTGACTTACAGTGTAGGCTACTTCTACATCAGAGGAAGACATTGTACTACTGTATTTACCTGACAGAATCAGAATGTAATCACAAAATATCACAATGACAACGTGGAGTAATCAGACATTAACCTCATGGACTCAGAGCAGTGTGCTACCCACACGGCCAGTTATGAGAGCTGATCAGCACATATCTGTGTTAATCTACCACCAGAGAGAGAGAGAGAGAGAGAGAGAGAGAGAGATCTCTGTCTCTGGTCCTCAGGGTGAGAGGGGGAGGGGCCAGCGGCTAGAGCAGCAAAAGCCAATGTGTGCTTCTTTTGCGTTTCTTATCCAAACAACGTCAAACTTGGCACTGCACTTACTCATGCCTGTAGCAAGACACATATCAAGTTGGAAATCCATCGGACTAACGGTTCGAGAGATATGCGCTTAACACCCACACACACACACACACACACACACACACACACAGACAGACGTTCCTGCAATTTATAGATAGATGTTGTGCTCTACAGGGATTATGAGTGCACTTGTGAAGGAGATTTTAGTTGCTCTATCTACATGGCATTTTGTATTATATTTGTTATATAACTCTGGATGAACAAGGCATTACTATCTAGAGCAGGGGTCACCAACCTTTTAGAAACTGAGAGCTACTTCATGGGTACTGAGTCATACGAAGGGCTACCAGTTTGATACACTCTTCTGAAATAACTAATTTTCTCAGTTTGCCTTTAGTTATATATGATTATTAATGGTTAATGATACTCATCTATGTGAAGACACTGATCATGTTAATGATTTCTCATTATCAATAATTATCAACAATGACTTAACAAGGTGGGAAACAGATAATATCAACATTAAATTTTCATTTTTAGAACAGGCCTGAGGGCTACTCATGTGGTCCTTGGGGGCTACCTAGTGCCCGCGGGCACCGTGTTGGTGACCCCTGATCTAGATGTATATGTACATGTTCCTGTAACTCATGTTGTTGTCATGTAGTTTACCACGTTATCAAGGCAGTATTTGTCTGCTGTGGGTTACCTCTGTGTTCACCGATGGAGAATGGTATGTTTGCTGTGAGATAAATCAGTCTGAACAACAGAAACTGTTAGCCTGCAAAGAGAAAACCAACCTCACAGATGTGGAAAGAAGACCATCTCTGAAATGAAAAAGTATTCAAGGGTACAACGAGAGAACCAATTTCCTGAAAAAAACCTTTGGTATGGTTTAGTAAATACATAAAATCTTAGTTGTGATCATGTCATATCCTCGTGAACATGTCTTGTTATGAATTATATTTTATACGTTTCCTCCTGGAGCTTCACTGTCGTGTAAATAAGAATGATATAAAATATTCTCAGGGAGAACATATAAAACATATAAATATGATCTGAGTCTTCTCTTATATTTAGTCTTCAGTAGAGCAGATGGTTCTACACATTCAGTCTGTGTTTTTGGGTTTAGCTAATATATATTTAGAACTACACTTTCTCCATAACTGTAGTTCTCTTTACAGCAGTCACTCTCTCATATCTTTATGTTCATGTCTTGCTATGAATTACTTTATAGCAGTAAATTGTCTGTGTGTGTGTGTGTGTGTGTGTGTGTGTGTGTGTGTGTGTGTGTGTGTGTCTATGTGTGTGTGTGTGTGTGTGTGTGTGTGTCTCTGTGTGTGTGTGTGTGTGTGTGTGTGTGTGTGTGTCTATGTGTGTGTGTGTGTGTGTGTGTGTGTGTGTGTGTGTGTGTCTATGTGTGTGTGTGTGTGTGTGTGTGTGTGTGTGTGTGTGTGTGCTCCCTCCCAGGTGACAGTGTAAGAAGAAGCTGAAGAAATAATGTCCTCTCTGGCTGAAGATGGTAACAGCTCGTCAGAGGCCGGTCACCACCCTGACCCTCTCGCTCCTCTCTCCTGTTAAACGTGACCAGCCAGCAGTGGAGACACTGAGAGACCATATACACATGGGGGGTACATCAGATTAAAATACTTCAAAAATCAAACAATGATCTAACAAAGTAAATGAACAAGAATTAACTTTAGATAGTCCTAGTCTTATATGATTTATCAGGAGTTAGGAGGAGACAGTGTTGAGATTTATAATAACATGTAACTTTAATACTGAAAGCATTTAGAGAAGCATGACTAAACCTATATACACTAATATTAGTAGGGATAGTGTTCCACTGGGTTGAATATATAAGGGGTGTTTGAGCTAAACCAGAAACAAACAAAATATTCAAAGCTCAAAAGTTTTTTTATTTTTATTTCTAGCTGTTATTTTAGAGCACTGTACTACCTCTCTGATGTGTTATTGAGTGATGACATCATTGAGAGTAAGATCCGCCCCCCCAGGAACAAGAAGTCTGTTCTTTGCAGTCTTGAGATTGAGAAACCCCCCCCCCCCCCCCCACACCTCATTCATATAAAAGAGGAAATGATTGTTTTCCTGTTAGTATATCTAGAGGAACCAGGCAGCAGCTCTCAGCAGATTCTAACTTTAGAGCAAAGATGGACAAAAGCTTTGCAGCTTATAGGAGCCCACAATTCAGCACCTTTTTCTTAATCATTGTGATTTTTACTTACAATGGACTGCTTGAGAGGGAATACCTATGCAAATGTGAAGGATGGTTTAGAAGGTTTAGCTGCTTTACCTACTCGGTCATACCAACTATAATTTTAATTCTTTTACAACTATGGACTGAAAATGTATTGAATTGTAAACGCAAGAGGGGTAGGATTACAGGTTTACGCGTTGTCAAGGCAGTCTGCGTAGGTTCGCTGTGGTTTATCTCTTTGTTATTCAAGGGAGACTGGGTTGTTTGCTGTTTTCACTCTGATCTGTACTGCAATACAACTATCAAACTCTCAGAGGATGGACAGAAGGATATCGGCGAATTGAAACAGAAATCAACTGTGAGTTTTTCTTATTTCCTTCACATTACATCAGTCTGTGTTATTCTGTATTTTACCACTAAAAGTTCTGTTGTTGCTGCTGACAGACTCAGATTATTATTCTAAGTGTCTGACAACATTATGGGATGGATCCCTACAGAGATAGACCTTTTAGTTAAAGAGTAAGATCCTTTTAGTTTAACATCAAACAGCCCCGAAATCACCATCACCAAACTACACCAGACTCCATGTAAATAATCAGGACTTTTATCAGCGTAAAACACACTTCATTCAAAGTGGACAGAAACTAAATAAAACTATCAAAAGCCGTCTTGGTTCATCTTTCCACTGTTTCAACAATCATCACTCTGGTTCTGGCTCTATACACGCTAAAAGTACTGATTATTTACATGGAGTCTGGTGGAAATATGCTGGCTCTATACACGCTAAAAGTCCTGATTATTTACATGGAGTCTGGTGTAGTTTGGTGATGGTGATTTCGGGGCTGTTTCATGTTAAACTAAAAGGATCTTACTCTTTAACTAAAAGGTCTATCTCTGTAGGGATCCATCCCATAATGTTGTCAGACTCTTAGAATAATAATCTGAGTCTGTCAGCAGCAACAACAGAACTTTTAGTGACTCTAACTGCTGCTGAACATTAGTCCTGTAGGGTTACATTACAGCTTGGTTCTGGTTTAATACTGGACCAGTTTCACAGATTGTTGTTCATCAGACACTATTGGAGTTTTTCCATTACATGGTACCTGCTCGACTCTCCTCTCCTTTTCTGGTTTTCCATTCTGATAAAAAGTAGTACCACCTCTGTGGAGGTTCCCAGCGAGCTGAGGCGATACCAGGAGATGACATGAAAACCTGCAGACTCCTGATTGGTCGGAGAGAATCGTCACTAATCACTGCGTCATCATTGCTAGCGACAGACGGGGGTGTCCTCAACAAACCCGCTATTTTTAAATAGTTTAGGTTGTTTTTTTTGCTGCCTCCAGTTTCTTTAGAAACTAAATGTGTCTTCTGGCAAACAGCCTCATGATGAGAATCACACACACACCTTCCACGTTCTGTGTGTGCGTGTTGCGTTAGGTCACGGCAGTTTCCTGCGGCGTCGCTATGACGACCAGCCACGCTTGCCTCACGCACTATTGTTTAAAACCATATTATAGATAGATAGATAGATAGATAGATAGATAGTCAGTCAGTTTGCGTTACTCAGGAGAGCTGGAGGAAGAACTAGAAAAAGGCTGAGTGAGGAGGACATGAGTCTGTTGCTCTCAGTTTAGTGTCTAATAATGACTTGTTCAAAGGTCAGCCTGTAAACAACTGAATGTTTGTATAATGTGACCGTATTTGACTCTCATGTCAATTTATTTTATTTACTTGAAAGTATTTTTTTTGCTTTCCTTAATTTTGGCATTTTTATATTATTATTCTTGCCTCAGTGGCCGTAATTGGGGTAAATAATAAAATCCCATCTTTTCAACCTCATCTCCAACTTCTCCTGAGTGCTTACATCTGCTCACGACTTCTCATCCACACCGTACCCTCAACAAATACAACATATTAGTACAAGAAGTTTAAAATACAAATAGAAAACATAACAAACAACCATAAAACCCCTCAAGTAACTAAAAGCTGCTGAATAACAGAGTCTTCAATTGCTTTTTAAAAGATTCAACAGAATTCACACAACGTAGAGAGGGAGGCAAGTCATTCACAGCCTAGGAGCTACTGCTGGGAATGATCGTCCCCTCTAGGAGCTACTGCTGGGAATGATCGTCCCCTCTAGGAGCTACTGCTGGGAATGATCGTCCCCTCTAGTTTTAAATTGAGGAGCCACTAATAGCCT
>NC_050184.1:21572758-21582758 GCF_008315115.2 Sander lucioperca | reverse complement strand
ATAGTTCAGATTTTTCTTCAAATGCTATAAAATTGAAAGAGAAAAATGCCCATAATTCAATGAAAGTAGTGAACTGATCCTTAATTTTACTTAGGGTTAAGTGTGATAATTAAAAAATACATAAAAAATGTAAACGTAATCATCTTCTGTGTAACTTCTCTGTAGTATAATGTAATAATGTTTACTTTTTAACATAATATTTGAAAATCCTTGGCATTTTAGCATGTTAACCTGTGTTAGCATTTGTTAGCATATATTGGCATGTGCTAGTATGTGTTAGCATGTTAGCCTATCACAGTCATTTGTTTGCTTTCCTCACTGTCATTTTTCTGCTGATCAGCCAATCACATGGGTAGAAACTTGGACAGATGTCGCTGCCACTAGAACCTAAATATAGGTTGTAGCTGCTGCTTGAACAAACAAGTTATGTGGACCTTTTTTGGGAGAGGACAGTCTCTTTATTTTGCCTTTGTATCCCACTTTCATCTTAGTTTTACAAATATAAAAGATATTATTGGGTCTGATACTTTTTAGGTTGTTATTGAACACAGGAAACACAGAGATCAGTAGAGGGCGCTGCTACATCAGTTTTACCAGAGCCGTATATTAGAGAGAATTTGGCCAACTAGGGAATCAAATGTTCTGAGCTATCCCGTTATGCGATTGGTTCCGAGATGGTCACGTGTTTCATGGACTCCATGTTTGATACCAACATTCATCTGATTCCCATTCACATAGTGCAGGGAATAGTGGAAAGATTTAATAAATTATTTTAAAAAATGACATAAATCACTGAAAAATAAATGACAATGAAGTGAAAGACAGGGAAGCAGCAAGAGATTTCACAAGTTCCCCGTGAACCAAAAAGGTCAAAAGTATGGGAGCTGAAGGTGAAAAGAGCAAACTGGAGGGCAAGTGACTGTATTCATTATTGTGTGAGGTAAATGTCAATTTCTCTCTTCGATTTCTGATAACAAATTACATAGGACAAATATAGTAATACCATCGTAAATGAAGTTTGCCTTATGCTAGCGTTATCTTTTTCGCTAGCACTTCATGTACCTAAATGCTTAGAAATGCTTGTGATCTTGCCGTAGTCATGACTTGAATTTAAGCTAGTCTGACTTCAATTGTCATCTGTGACTCAGATGTAATATACTGTGACCATGCAGGCATGTCATTTATGTTGATTTAGATCACCAAATATTATTAATATATAACTTAGCATCGGTTACAACTAAATTATTATTGGCAGCGTGATAACGTTATCGTCCAGTCCTACCGCGATTTACACCTGACCAAACGCACTTTTTACCCGTATGCTGTCAGTTGCATTATCATTGTCTTATCGCGTATATTGTCAAAAGACTGTGAGTAACTTTGTTTAGAGTTCAGTTGCTAGTCATGACGTTTTTGGAAGTACAGAAATTGTGTGTTTGTAGCGCAAGTAAGTTACTGAATGCCCTTCTGTATTTGGCCTGTCTTCCCCCCTGACGTGGTCACTCACTACAATCGGCATTTTTTAGAGGCTCATTTACGATATAGAAGGTAAATATACACTGGAATATTTCCGTAAGGTCCTTTTACATATTGACAAACGTTGATAATAACATGTATATGCCTGTTTATGGTGAAAATAAGCGATTTATTTAAAAATAGCATATTCGCCCCAAAGGGTGAATCTGATGATGGTATCCAATATGGCGCCCATGATTTGAGTTGGCCAAACTCTCTCTAATATACGGCTCTGAGTTTTACTCCTGCTTCTGTCCTGCACACACCACCAAACCCCGGAGCAGACACGGGACCAAACCCCAGAGCAGACACGGGACCAAACCCCAGAGCAGACACGGGACCAAACCCCGGAGCAGACACGGGACCAAACCCCGGAGCAGACACACCACCAAACCCCGGAGCAGACACACCACCAAACCCCGGAGCAGACACACCACCAAACCCCGGAGCAGACACACCACCAAACCCCGGAGCAGACACACCGCCAAACCCCGGAGCAGACACACCGCCAAACCCCGGAGCAGACACACCGCCAAACCCCGGAGCAGACACACCGCCAAACCCCGGAGCAGACACACCGCCAAACCCCGGAGCAGACACACCACCAAACCCCGGAGCAGACACGGGACCAAACCCCGGAGCAGACAGAACACTGACACAGACGCGTCGTTTTAGGTGTAACCTCTTGTAACTCCCCCTAGTGGCCAATGTTTGCAGAATTCGTTGGCTAGCCTCAGAGTGCCATGCCAAACAAGAACCTACATTTTTTGCGTTGAAATTTTTTTTTTTTGTAGCTAACTCACAAATTTGTTCATACATTATTTCTGCACTTCTGAACAGAGCAAAATTCTTTTGATAACTTTTTGTCAGCTCCATCTGGAGATACAATGTGCCAAATTTCGATAAAAGTCTAGGCGGAAATGGGCGTGGCCTATATCAGGACATCCAGCTCCATTCAGGGAACTCGTGAATGTACGTTTTTTTTTCTGCTAATGCTCCACCTAGTGGCAGAAGTGTGTCATTCGTTGTGTACGAGGTCCCTGCAGGGTTCTGGACCACCGCCCCACCATGCATGGTTTAGGCTGTAGCAACACTTTTATCTCCTGAAAAATAATAATAATCTTAGTGATAACAATAGGGTTCCCAGCACTGCTTGTACTGGGATCCGTGTTGGCTTGCATACGTGGATCCCAGCCCCCTCGGGCTTCCCTAACAAACAGCAGAGCAGCCAGCAGGTGGTTGCTTTGTTTAAGGTGATGCCTCCCACCACCATCAGGGTTTTCCCTCTATTTACTGTAAGAGATTTGTTCTGCCGTTATAGTAAGTGTGATATTAATGGAAAAAATACATTAAAAATGTAAACGTAATCATCTTCTGTGTAATTTTTTCTTGGACCCTGATGGGAATATTTTCAGTGATGTAGCTATAACTATGTGGGCTGAAAGAACCTTGATGTGAAGTTAAGATTTTTCATAAGCTTTGGGTAATGCAATTTCAGTAAACAGTAGCTTCATTCAGCTTATGTGTGTTATGTAAATAAATGTAAGCGATGTGATACAAGTAGCTCTTGGCCACTTTTGTTATTTTAAAGTAACCCTAAGATGAAGAAAGGTTGGAGACCCCTGGTCTTCACTAATGATCAAATGTGTTTCATTATGTTTCTATTAAGTGTGATATTAATGAAAAAATACATAAAAATGTAAACATAATCATCTTGTGTATAACTTCTCTAGGGCATAATGTAATTATGTTTAATCACCAATAGTTACTTCACTGTACTAATGCTAAAGGTGTTGGGACAGCAGCTCTGGTTGTAGATGCAGTGAGGACGCCCCCTGCTGGTTAATGTTGAGAACAGCAGCTCCCTCCTCTATATCACTAACTCAATCAGACCAGGTTATACAGAAATACATTTATTTTGATTTTACTAAGTTTAATGTTTTTAAGGATTTCAAATGTGGTGTTCAGTAAATACAAGGCTGTGATTAATTCTGATGTTTTTAATGCTTAATAATTAGTATATATATGGCTTTATGATAACAATCAACCTTCTGTTCTTCTGCTGATGAAATCACATGTTAACTGATGCTGTTTTCTGTGAATTATTAATAAAATCTCGCTTGATGAAACATCTGCTCTGAGTGTCTTCACTGGGTCATCTGCTAAATATTCTTCAATAAACATCTGTTTTAACATAATATTTGAAAAACCTTGGCATGTTAGCATGTTAACATGTGTTAGCATTTGTTAGCATATATTGGCATGTTAGCATGTCAGCATTTGTTAGTATGTTAGCATGTGTTAGCATGTGTTAGCATGTTTGTTAGCATGACAGTTTTTTTAGCATATATTGGCATGTTAGTCTATGTTAGATTGTTCGCAAGCAAGTCTAAGCATGTCTTAGCTGTTAGCATGTATTACATTACATGTCATTTAGCTGACGCTTTTATCCAAAGTGACTTAATCGTTAATCTATTCTCAAAGTTGGGTTGGGAGCTGGGTCTATACTATGCAAGCTATGATGACTTTCACCTTGATATTTTAGCGCGGATGTATACCTAGCCGAATTGCACTGTAGGGGGCGAGAACGAGTCTTCGAACCTGTGTGTATGCCTACTGTGAAATTACCACATCAAACGTGACGTGCTAACATGGATGCAGCTATGAAGCCGCCGGGTTTGCTTCAGGGAAAATTTATTTTTAAGAATCTTCACAATGGAAACCTCAACAAGACTAAAGTTGTTTGCACCTTGTGCAATGCGGAATTAGTTTACTGTAGGAGTTCTTCCAGTCTCAAGTACCACCTAAACGCAAAGCATCCCTTAGCTAATGCGGAAGATGCCGGGCCAAGCACTGATGTAGCGCAGGGGAAGAGTCGTCGTCAAACTACTTGAGTGCAACCGAGGCAAGCCCGTCAGCACAGCTCTATCAGCCAAGCTAACTAATCTCCTCGCTCAGTGGATTGCCACCAGCTGCCGGCCCATCAGCGTGTTTGAAGATGATGGGCTCGAGCTTGTTCTCCAGGCGGCCACAGGTGACCCATCTTACAAACTACCTGCGAGGCGAACTATCATGAGGAGAATACATGACCAGCACGCCGCAGAGAAAGCTGCAAAAGATGAGAAGATGGTAGAGGCGAGGTGTGTAGCACTGACTGGGGACCATTGGACATCTGTCAACAACGATAACTACCTCGGCGTTACTGTACACCTCATCGATGCCAGCTGGGAACTTCACTCCTTCGCTTTAGGTAGGCTACGTTATGTAATTTTAAATTACATAATTTAATTTAATTACTTAGCCTGTTAATTACCACGACACCATGAATTACCACCACATTATGTTTGCTTATTGATGCTAGTTGTTTACTACTAGTAGTGAACTTATTCTGATCTACTTTGTCTGTCCGTTAGGTGTGATGAAAACAGAAGTTATCTCAGGAGCGTCACTTTGCAGAAGCGTGTGCCAGGCAGTTTCTTGACGTCGCTAATCAGTGGGGGATAGCTGACAAAATCAGCACTATTGGAACAGACAGCGCTCCTAATATGGTGGCAGCAGGGAGGATACTGCCATTCGAGCATTTGCCCTGTGTTGCGCATGTTGTACAGAGAGCTATTGTAATGTCACTTCGGGAAGGTGGTTTTGATGGTGCACTGGCCAAGTGCCGTAAAGTGGTCGGACATTTCAAACACAGTCCGGCCAACTCAGACGAGCTGAATGTCCAGCAAGCCTCCCTTGGACAAGTTCAGGAGCCACTCGTGCAAGATGTTCCAACACGGTGGAATTCCACCCTTGAGATGATCAAGCGCGTGATGCACAACAGAGACGCACTGCACACAACGCTGTCTCAGCAGAAGCACAATCTGGCCCTCCCAACAAATGCTGAATATGAGAAGTTGGCAAAGCTAGAGAAACTGCTGGAGCCATGCAGGTATGGTCTACAAAGATAGCGTGATCATGAATTGGCATACAAGTTCTTTTAAATGTCACTTTGTATTTAAGAAACACGTGCCCTTAAATGTAATGTGATTAAGAACTTTAAAATGTGTAATCTGAGTTAAATGAATCAGTCATTAATTATTTATTACTCTGTTTTTGTCTCTGTGTGTGTGTGTGTGTGTGTGTGTGTGTGTGTGTGTGTCTGTCTGTCTGTTTGTCTGTCTCTTTGTGTGTGTGTGTGTGTGTCTGTCTGTCTGTCTGTTTGTCTGTCTCTTTGTGTGTGTGTGTGTGTGTGTGTGTGTCTGTCTGTCTGTCTGTCTGTGTAGGTACATCACTGAGCTCCTTGGTGGGGATAAGTATGTATCCTGCTCTGTGGTTCTACCTGCCCTGTGCCACCTCCAGCAGGCGATGAAGATCTCAGATGATGATCCTGCCTATATTGTGCGATTCAAGGCTGCCTTCACCAAGGACCTCAACCAGCGGAGCGAGAAAATAAACCTGGAATGGTTTAAGGTATATCAGACTGACCAGAAGATAACTGCATTGTTTGACCATTGTAGACTGTTAAGCCAGTAGATCGGTCAATGAATAGATGAATGAGTCATGAAGAAATATGGAGGTTGGATTTCATCAATCAATAATTATTATTTTTTATTCATCAAAGGTGGCGACTCTCTAGATCTAGATCCACGATTTAAGGACCTCAAGTGCTTGCCCAGAGCAGAGAGGGAGCCAGTGTGGGCAAAGCTAAGTGAGTTGGTGAAGGGAGAAGAACCTGCTCTGCAGCCACTCGGGGAGGAGAACCCTGAGCCACCCAAGAAGAAAACAGCCCTGCTACTGATGGGATCAGACTCAGAATCAGATGAGGAGACACCAGAAGACAATACTGTGGAGAGGTACAAGGTAGAGCCCAGTGCCAGTCTAGATCAGTGTCCACTGAAGTGGTGGTCGGAGCACACTGCTGTCTATGGTAAGATGGCCCACATTGCCCGTAAATACTTGGGGACTCCTGCCACAACTGTCCCATGCGGGAGACTTTTTTCTTTAGCAGGCCATATTGTGCAGAAGAGGAGATCTAGTTTGTCACCAGAACATGTGAACAAGCTGGTCTGCCTGAGTGACTGGTGGAAGAAGGAGAAATAGAGCTTGGACTGATTGACACAAAGCTACTGACTGTAAAACAGTTCATCACGACCTCTTATGTAGGCCTACAGGTCTAAATTCATGTTTAACTGAATAAACAGTTAGTAAACACAAGTACATCTTATTGAACATGATTTATTTTCATCACCAATGATCATAGTAGCATTCTCAAGCAGTTTGTGATGCATTTTGGAAACAGGAGATGAGCCCCTGGTCTAATGCGCCACATGGCTTGAGAAACCCGTTCTCAAAGACTTACTTTTAGTCATTATTTGGGTAGCACACATACTCTGAATGTCTTCGGCAGAATTCAAATGAGCCATTTTAATTTAGATTAATCTAGATTAATTCCAAGATTACAGTGAGATTAATCTAGATTAAAAAAATGAATCTATGCCCACCACTAATTGCTATATCAGAGGTCTCACGCCTCTGGAGCAACTAGGGGTTGAGTGTCTTGCTCAGGGACACATTGGTTGATGTATCTCAGTGGGAATCAAACCCACATCTCCCACACCAAAGGAATGGGTTGTATCCACTGTGCCATCACCAGTGTTGGGCAAGTTACTTTTAAAAAGTAATTAGTTACAGTTACTAGTTACTTCTTCCAAAAAGTAACTAAATTAGTTACTCAGTTACAAATTATGAAAGTAATTAGTTACTTCAGAAAGTAACTATTGCGTTACTTTCAAGTAAATTTTTAAATTTTAAATGCTCAGATGTGACCCCACCTCCACCCCTCTTTAACGGAACTTAAAATACATGTGCATGTTCAGTTAGTTATGATAAATCTGAATATTATAATGAAATGGAACCTTAATACAATACATTATTAACAGAAACGATGTACACAAATCTAAACTATTTTAATGTTGCTGTGGGACAAAGTGAGACTAACCTCCAATCAGATGCCATGTGTGTAGATATTATGTTTATATAGTGGATCCATACCAATAACACAACACCTCAGCAGCCTTCCTGAAAGCCGTGCAGCTGGAAGTCGTTGCTAACTCCACCCAAACAGCTGAAACATCTCATCTCTCTAAAAACACATTTCCTCGTATCCTCTCTCCTTTCATCATTTCCTCCGTCTCTCCCGTGCTTCTTTGCTGGGACGGCCTAAGAGGAAGGGAAGCAGGTAAAGAAAACAGGGATGGAAGTTACCGACCTGGGCCATACACCTGGCATGAACTCTCAGCGAGCAGAAAAAACACCAAATGTGCCGCCCTCAGCGAAGAAAAGATGCTCAGCAAGAAATAAAAGGACATGCTGGCCTCAGGATAAAACGCTTCGGTGGACACAGAACTTAAGAACGCTGAAGTCGTGACTGGGCGACGCTCTTTCCCCCTTAGGCCTCCTGCACACTGGTTGCGTATTCTGGAGCCTATTTAGCCGTCAATCCTGCTGACGTTGTCTTTGCTGTAATCAGATCAGAATATATTTATGTTTATGTTTATGGGAAACATCCATGTGTCCAGACAAGGCTAGCAGCAGCAGCTCCGTGTCAGACACCTTTCTGGTGTAGAAAGACGCAGAAAACGCCACGCAGCCGCCACGCAGCTGACACGCAACAGAAACGCCACGAACACGCCACGCAGCCAGTGTGCAGGAGCCCTTAAAGCAAATGCGTCAAACTCAAGGCCCGCGGGCCAAATCCGACCCCCTAATTCTGATCCGGCCCACATATCAATCTAGGTTCACAATATATTTTGGCCCACTTAGTTGTGCGCCAAACCAAAGTTTTTCAACTCACAATTATGCAACACTCAAAGCAGAATTTGGCAAATTTGCCGACTTTGAGAATCAGAAATTCCCCCAGAAGCAGAGAGTTTGGATATTCAGGCTGTGAAAGAGCTTGTTGTGAGTCAGCTGTGGGGTAGCATATTTAAAAAATGTAATCATTGTTTTGGTTGATTTGCTAAATTCTAGGATGGCTTTGGACCAATTTATAAGTGAGATGACTATATGAGACATGCAATAATTGAGTCAAAGATATTTAACTTTTTCGATGAAATAAAAGCAAGTTAATAAATTATACATGTCTGTAAATCCCTTGATGCGATTCTTTTTCCAATGTGGCCCTTAGTGAAATTGATTTTGACACCCCTGCCTTAAAGTGTGTATATATTTTCACTGCACTGCTTAAGAATTTACTGCATAATGTTGGAGTTGTTGAAGCGTGTTATCTTGTTTTAACGGACAACGTACAGCTCCTGATGTGCTGACATCGTTGATGTTAATGTAGTCGGCCCAGGAACATCTTCATACTCCTACATAATCAGCAGCGCTCAGAGTTTACAGCGAGGAGATGAGATAACAACAAGCTGAAAGATGTGACATACAGACACACACAGAGACACACACACACACACACACACAGACACACACACACACACACAGACACACACACACACACACACAGACAATGAAAGACAACAGTGTGTGAATGCTCATCTCTAAGGACAACAGTTAGCATCTAACCAAACAAACTTGGGTCAACTTTTAAATGCTTTTCAAGTAGTTAACGTTATATTGTCCACAAACATTCACAGACATGTTCAGGGTTTAAAATCAGCTCCATCTACCAGCCAAATGCTGGTAAGATATGCTAGTGGCTGGTAGATTTGCTTCAGTCACCAGCCAAAAAAACAATGGTAATCTATTAAAGTGGCTGGTCAAATTTGAACATTCATCAGCCATTGGGCTGGTGGACGAAAAAGTTAATTTTGAACTCTGAACATGTTACCTCGTAGGAAATCCTCCGTTGCTGTGAGGAATTTCCCATAATGCTGCGCTACAACTACTCAACTTTTAACAGTAGATGGAGTAGTTGTACCAATTTAGTAGAATTTAACCTGAACTCATTCAACTATGTTACATATATTACTAAAATCTGTTAGAAGGAATTGTACTTGGCATATCTTTGGTGTATTGGAGTTGTCTAATGTCCAATCACTAAATTGATAGTTAGCATGGCTATTAGTTATGACTCAGCATTTTCTGTTGCTATAAGTTGTGGGTTTTCACTATACTTTAGGTATCTGTATTGGTTTCATCTTATTTCTGTTTGTCTTTTGCTCTTTGTTACAGTTTTACAGTATAAAACAATAAGGAAAGGAAAGCTTCTTCGTCGAACCCCAAGAAAAGTGATGTCTTGTGTTTTTGGAGGACTTTACACGGCCGTAAGGAGAACAGCAGCAGCAAACAACAAAGTATAACAACGCTATATTCTGCATAAAAAGGGTCAAACAAACACTGAGGAGACTGGGGTTAATGTCCCGTTTGATATCAAGAGTCAACGTTTAAATTTTAAAATTAACCTTCTTTTAGTGAGGAGTGGCAGCGTCGGCCCACCTGCTTCTCTTCATAGTCGTCAGATTCATCTACCATATAAATAATAATA
>NC_050184.1:21530258-21567758 GCF_008315115.2 Sander lucioperca | reverse complement strand
CCACGGGAAACAGTTCAATGGCCTTTCTATCAATTTTTATGTCTATAGTAGTAACATACAGTTTATTAGCACTTCTGTCTTATTTGTGTCTCACTAAATCAGTCGTACACACAGTCCTGTCCTCCAACTTTTTTTTCTTTTTCTTTTTCCCTTCATTTCAGAGTGACAGTGGACATGAAAGGTGGGAGAAAGATGGGACATGACACGCAGCAAAAGGCCGCAGGTTGGATTTGAACCCGGGCCGCTGCAAAGGCCTCAGCCTACATGGGGTGCACGCTCTACTGGGTGAGCTCGTCGGTTGGAGGAGCTGTCGGCCTTCATTTTGGCCAACCCGACATGTGCAGTTGGAGACAGGGCAGTCCGGACTCACCCGGAAATGGCGAGCGGGATGAGCTTGACTAAGCCTCTCAAAATCTGATGAAAATCTTTTAAACTGACCTTTGTTGATCTGAAATGAAGACAGATTCAGCAACTGCACGGCCTATTTCTCGCTTAAAATGTTTTCAGAAACACGTTTCGGTGAACTATTTTAGTCCAATATGAGATTGTATTCTGAATGCGCCACCGTTAATGGCCGTTTGAAAAAATCCAGAAGCAGCAGCCAGACCCACGTGACGCGTTCGTCCAATCAGCTGCCTGATTTTCATTTTTTGGGCGACAATACAGAGTAGCAGCGTCGCTTCAGTGTGTAATGACACATAGTTTGGACCTCGGGGAGCCAACTGATCAGTCCAACTGCCTTTTCTGCCAACGGTTGGCCGTGTGGTCCGTGTGTAATGACCTTTAGGCGTCTCACAGTAGGGACATTGCAATGTATTGCCCTGGCCACATCTGTCCTCATGCCTCCTTGCACCATGCCTCCTTGCACTATGCCTCCTTGCACCATGCCTAAGGCACGTTCACGGGACCCTGGGCGTCTTTCTTTTGGTGTTTTTCAGAGTCAGTAGAAGTGTCTCTTTACTTTCCTGATTTTATGTTAACTGTGACCTTAATTGCCTATTGCCCTTAAAGATGAACTGAACTGGAATTTGAGTAAAGGTGATATAACAGATGTATTTTATTTCTTCTCATTGGTACAATGATTAAAATGGCTGAATTTGTTAAAAGGGATAAAACGGTACATTGAAAGTGTTGTTGTTGTTACACGGGCGCCGCCATGTTGGAATTCCACAATCGGCTACGTCACTGGCATGGTAAGCAGCCATGGGATGTAAACAGTCTGAGGCTAACAGACATGGCTGAGGAAACGGAAACCAACAGGTCTAGGGGGGGGTCATACTGCATTGCCCCTGGCTGCAGTAATGAACTGTATAGGGCTAAGGCAGCTGGGGTTACGATACATTTCCACAGGCTACCTTTGACAAGGAAACCAGTCCTCAACTCATGGCTAGCTGCCTTAAAACTGGCTAGCCCTCCGACAGCCCCTGGATTTCGAGTCTGTAACGAGCATTTTTTAGCGACAGACTATTTAGAGAGCTGTAATTTCGATTCAACAGGGTCACTGGTGAGGGTTAAGTCCAACAGACTGAAACCTGAGGCCATTCCGTCAATGATCGATTTTTCAGGCTACAGTACAGGGCAGACTGATAGACCAACGGCAAGTACTAACACTACCGATGCTATCTGCCGCAGAGACAGGGCACTGAAACGCTCACATCAGGCAGAGGACAGAGAGGTATGTTTAGCTGTTATCTAGCATGCTAGCAAGTCTACTAGGCAAAGGGCTGGATGTAACGTTGTTGTGACATACACAAAACACGTACATATTCACTTACACGCACAAATACAGCCTGACGTGTAGGCTTTATAACGTTCAACAAAACTGAGACTGACACACTGGGCATTCATTGAAATTGAGTCACAAAACCAAACTAGATACCAAACGATCCAAGCACTTATGTCACACTCCACAAGCTAGCGCTCCGACCATAGACTGTATGAATAAACCATGACTCCGAATATATCACAGATCAATAATAATGCATTTCTAGCTGCTAACTAAACCACAGCGGGTCTGTAAACAGAATCCAACGTCCCTTTCTACTCACCCTGAAGCTAACTGATGTCTCAGGGCACATTGTTGATGCAGAGGGAGTTCAACTCACAGAAAAAGCTGCTAGTTCCATTATAAGAGGTATCTGTGTAGTATCCATTTGTGCAATATCCATCAACGACCACAAGGAAAAAATCTGCCAACTCTGCACTAGCCTAAAGCAAACGGCAAAACTCGTGAATCCTCCGTGCATCCGTCAACCTGGGGTGACTCTCCTACGTGCAGCAAACTTTTTTTTTTTTTTTTTTTTAACTTCATTTATTTTGGTTTTAACATTTTGCTAACTTAACAAGCGATCCAATTGGATGAATTCGTCCAATCACATTTTCCATTTATCTGCCTCGATTTTCTAAAACGCACAGGACCTTTTCTATTTTCTCTAAATGTACACGATATATAAGCAGTCTCTATTCCCTAAAATGCATAATGTGCTTGGATACAATAAATGAGAGTGCATGACAGGTAGATGGTCCAGGTTGACCTCTCTGCCAACAGATGGATTCAGTTGTAGTGTCCATGCTCCGGCAGCGCCCACACACACACCAGTCACTCCCCCCCAAACGATCCGAAGGTGGAGCCTGAAACAGACTGTCCTCCATGTGGTGGTAGTCAGACACTACAGGCCTGTCCCTCACAGGCTCAAATGTGTAACCCATGCCATTAAAATTACTCATTTTCATGTGTATTTAATATGCTGCACTGTAGCCTATATACCTTCGCAGGTCCTACCATGCCAGTGACGTCATCGAAATTGTCAGCGTTCTAATACTAACAAACGTAATTTTTGTGTTGCTTAAAAAAAGCTATATTGATTTTTTTAATTAAAATTTTTAGTGTAATTTATTTTTATTTGTCATAACCAACACGTTATCAACATTTATTCTTTCAGTTCAGTTCATCTTTAAGCTGTTATTGTCTTTTCGACCATTCAACAGGTGCATGTCTAATGTTAGCGGTCTGCTGACCCACTGCTGCTGGGTCTAACGTTAGCGGTCTACTGACCCACTGCTGCTGGGTCTAATGTTAGCGGTCTACTGACCCACTGCTGCTGGGTCTAACGTTAGTGGTCCACTGACCCACTGCTGCTGGGTCTATCGCTTAAAATGTTTTCAGAAACACGTTTCGGTGAACTATTTTAGTCCAATATGAGATCGTATTCTGAATGCGCCACCGTTAATGGCCGTTTCAAAAAATCCGGAAGCAGCAGCCAGACCCACGTGACGCGCTCGTCCAATCAGCTGCCTGATTTTCATTTTTTGGGCGACAATACAGAGTAGCAGCGTCGCTTCAGTGTGTAATGACACATAGTTTGGACCTCGGGGAGCCAACTGATCAGTCCAACTGCCTTTTCTGCCAACGGTTGGCCGTGTGGTCCGTGTGTAACGACCTTTAGGCGTCTCACAGTAGGGACATTGCAATGTATTGCCCTGGCCACATCTGTCCTCATGCCTCCTTGCACCATGCCTCCTTGCACCATGCCTCCTTGCACCATGCCTAAGGCACGTTGACGCAGATTAGCAGGGACCCTGGGCGTCTTTCTTTTGGTGTTTTTCAGAGTCAGTAGAAGTGTCTCTTTACTTTCCTGATTTTCTTTTAACTGTGACCTTAATTACCTACCGCCCTTAAGCTGTTATTGTCTTTTCGACCATTCAACAGGTGCATGTTCATTAATTGTTTCATTGAACATGCATGGAAAACATTGTTTAAACCCTTTACAATGAAGATCTGTAAAGTTATTTTGATTTTTACAAAAGTATCTTTAAAATACAGTGCACTGAAAAAGGGGCGTTTCTTTTTTTGCCGAGTTTATGTCAACAGAAACATAAAGCACTGTGTAGAAAGAACGTGGCATGAGGGAAATGAGCTGAGTCAGCTTCACACTCCTAAAGACAACCATCTCCTCCCAATGTTCAGATCAGACATTTCAGGCGCTGGCCTCCTTCTGTGTTTGAGTTATGTGTCACTCTAAAGTTAAGTATTGACATTCTGTTGAAAATATCACAGATTCATGCCCCCCAGGTATTAATCCTAATGGCACTTTACAAGTGAATGAATCTGAAAATGTTTTCTGCAGGGTAACATGTAGTACTAGTACTATTCCAGTTATAATCAACAATAGACCATACAAAGTGGTGAATCCCCTAAGTAATAAGAAGTTGACTGCAAACATAGTCAATTTAGCATCCAGTTCACAGCCTCCCCCAAAAAAAGTAGACGGTGTCTGTCCCCCGAATCAGATCAGTTAAATCACAGGTAACCAAAAGAGGGGCAATATTTATCAACCTAATTGGAATTACAACTACCGCTGCAATGATAGAACAGGATAGGAAAATTAGATGCGGTCTACTAAATATCAGATCTCTGTCTTCTAAAGCAATACTAGTAAACGAATTGATATCCGATAATCAAATTGATCTATTCTGTCTAACTGAAACCTGACTGGGCCATGAAGAGTATGTCAGTCTAAATTAATCCTAAACCTAAACTAAATTATAACTCGTTTGAAAGCCTTGTTCTTAATCTTCAACACCCAACATGGAAAACAGTACAGCCAATTATATTCGTTGTTGTTTACCGAGCACCAGGTCCATATTCTGAGTTTTTATCTGAATTCTCAGAGTTTTTATCATGCGTAGTCCTTCAATCAGACAAAGTACTTATTGTAGGTGATTTTAATATCCATGTGGACATTGAGAGCAATAGCCTTAGTACTGCTTTCAATTCACTGCTAGATTCTATTGGTTTCAGTCAGAGGGTGCATAAGGCCACGCACTGTTTTAACCACACCCTCGACCTTGTGCTAGAATATGGCATCAAAATTGACGATTTAATAGTATTTCCGCAGAATCCTTTATTATCAGACCATTTTTTAATAACTTTCGAATTCCTACTACCAGACTATACGAAATTAAATAAAAGTTTCTACACTAGATGCTTATCTGACAGTGCTATAGCTAAATTTAAGGAAGCTATTCCAACAGCACTTAACTCAATGTCATGCCTTAATATAACAGAGGACTGTTATGTTAACTCTAGTCCCTCCCAACTTGATAACTTTGTAGACGCTGCTACGGCCTGCCTACGGACTACTTTAGACTCGGTTGCTCCTCTCAAAAAGAAGATGATGAAGGAAAGGAAACTAGCACCTTGGTATAACTCCCAAACTCGCAAATTAAAACAAATCTCACGAAAACTTGAAAGTAAATGGCGTTCCACCAAACTGGAAGAATCTCGTGTGGATTGGCAAGATAGTCTAAAAAATTATAGGAGGGCCCTCAGAAATGCCAGATCAGACTATTACTCAACACTAATAGAAGAAAATAAGAACAACCCAAGGTTTCTTTTCAGCACTGTAGCCAGGCTGACAGATAGTCATAGCTCTATTGAGCCATCTATTCCTATAGCTCTGAGCAGTGATGACTTCATGACCTTTTTTAATGATAAAATTATAACAATTAGAGAAAAAATTCATCACCTTCTGCCCACAGCTTCCAACGACTCACCATTGGGCGCAGGAGGGCTAGAGAGAACGATAAGACCTGATACTTATTTAGACGGCTTTTATCCTTTAGACCTCCAACAATTAATGTTAAGGGTCTCTTCAGCTAAGCCAACTACCTGTCTCTTAGACCCCATTCCAACGAAGCTACTTAAAGAAGCACTACCCGTGGTCAATACCACATTACTAGATACGATCAATATGTCCTTATTAACGGGTCACGTACCGCAGTCTTTTAAAGTAGCTGTGATAAAACCTATTCTGAAAAAACCCACCCTCGACCCTGAGGTCTTAGCCAACTATAGACCTATATCTAACCTCCCGTTTCTCTCCAAAATCCTTGAGAAGGTAGTCGCTAATCAATTGTGTGACTTTCTGCATAGAAATAGTCTATTTGAAGACTTTCAGTCAGGATTTAGAATGCATCATAGCACAGAGACGGCACTGGTGAAAATTACTAACGACCTTCTAACTGCTGCTGACAAAGGACTTGTCTCCATACTTGTCTTATTAGATCTTAGTGCTGCATTCGACACTATTGACCATACCATCCTCTTACAGAGACTGGAACATTTAGTTGGCATTAAAGGAATCGCACTAAGCTGGTTTAAGTCCTATTTTTCTGAGCGATCCCAACTTGTTAATATTAACGATAAACCATCCAAATACGCTAAAGTTAGCCATGGCGTTCCTCAAGGCTCAGTGCTTGGACCAATTCTATTCTCTTTATATATGCTTCCTCTAGGCAATATTATTAGGAAACACTCAATTAACTTTCACTGTTACGCAGACGACACCCAATTATATCTGTCAATCAAGCCAGACGAAAGCGGTCAGTTAGCTAAACTTCAAGCGTGCATTAAAGATATAAAATCCTGGATGACCCACAATTTTCTGATGTTGAACTCAAACAAAACGGAAGTTATTGTGCTGGGACCCAAGCACCACCGAACTTCATTATCTAAATATATAGCTACCCTAGATGGTATTGCCCTGGCCTCCAGCACTACTGTCAGAAATCTAGGAGTCATTTTTGACCAGGATCTATCCTTTAACGCCCACTTAAAACAAACCTCAAGAACAGCCTTTTTCCATCTTCGTAACATTGCCAAAATCAGGAACATCCTGTCTCAAAACGATGCTGAAAAACTAGTCCATGCATTCGTAACTTCCCGGCTGGACTACTGTAATTCTTTACTATCAGGCTGCTCAAATAAGTCCCTCAAGACCCTCCAGCTGATCCAGAATGCTGCAGCATGTGTTCTGACAAGAACTAACAAAAGAGATCACATTTCTCCTGTATTAGCTTCTCTGCATTGGCTTCCTGTAAAATCCAGGATTGAATTTAAAATCCTTCTCCTGACCTACAAAGCACTAAATGGTCAAGCACCATCATACATAGAAGAGCTTTTAGTACCTTATTGTCCCACTAGAGCACTGCGCTCCCAGAACTCAGAGCTACTTGTGGTTCCTAGAGTCTCTAAAAGTAGAATCGGAGCCAGAGCCTTCAGCTACCAGGCCCCTCTCCTGTGGAACCAGCTCCCAACTTGGGTTCGGGGGGCTGACACCGTCGCCACATTTAAGAATAAACTGAAAACCATCATCTTTGATAAAGCTTATAGTTAGGGAGTGAGGAGTTGCAGCATAGTAGAGTAGAGTAGAGGGAGGCAGGAAGTACAAGCCCGTTCCGGCAGGGGAGAGTACGAGCCCGGTCCAGGGCCCCTCTCTTTAGCCTGCCTCTCTTAGTTATACTATTATAACTCTAGACTGCTGTGGGAAGCTCCTTCCAAGGACACAATGAGCCGCTCCCTCTTCTCTCTTTTCACTTGTCTCCTTTTGTGTGCATCTTAGTCCCAGAAATGCCTGTTACTAACCTAGCTCTGGGGAGTTTTCTCCCCGGAGTCCCTTTGTTTCTTCTTCACCCAGAACATCGCCTTGGAATTGGGTGGCACCTACACCGGGGTCCTGGGTGCAGCTGACGCTATGGACTTACTACACCCTGCTACGCTCCGCGATTCCCCGCAGTGTCCGACTGCGTCCTGCCGCGTCCAACCGCGTCCACCCAGGCTGCTGTGCCACACTACACCCCGTAACGCCCTGCTGTGCCCTACTATGACATGAACTACTATGACTACCATTGTGATCACTGCTTCACTATCTTTATTATGACTATTATTGCCACCATCCACCACTCCCCCAACTGGTGCCGTCAGACACCGCCTACCAAGAGTCTGGGTCTGTCCGAGGTTTCTTCCTAACAAAAAAAGGGAGTTTTTCCTTGCCACTGTCGCTATAGCTACTGCTAATGCTTGCTCTTGAGGCAACCACTGTAATAGTTGGGGCTTCGTAAAGTACAGAGTTTGGTCTAGACCTACTCTATCTGTAAAGTGTCTCGAGATATCTCTTGTTATGATTTGATACTATAAATAAAATTGAATTGAATTGAATTAAATGAAGCCACTCCTCCCACTCATATTAATACTCAAATTCCTCGAGGCTCAGGCCGAGGAGGGGGAGTTGCAGCCATATTTGACTCAAACCTGTTAATTAATCCTAAACCTAAACTAAATTATAACTCTTTTGAAAGTCTCGTTCTTAATCTTCAACACCTGATATGGAAAACATTACAGCCAATTATATTTGTTGTTGTCTACCGAGCACCAGGTCCATATTCTGAGTTTTTATCTGAATTCTCAGAATTTTTATCATGTGTAGTCCTAAAATCAGACAAAGTACTTATTGTAGGTGATTTTAATATCCATGTGGACGTTGACAGCAATAGCCTTAGTACTGCTTTCAACTCACTGCTAGACTCAATTGGTTTCAGTCAGAGTGTGCATGAGGCCACGCACTGTTTTAACCACACCCTCGACCTAGTGCTAGAATATGGCATCAAAATTGAAGATGTAATAGTATTCCCGCAAAATCCTTTATCAGACCACTTCTTAATAACTTTCGAATTCTTACTACCCGACTATATGAAATTAGATAAAAGCTTCTACACTAGAAGCCTATCTGACAGTGCTATAGCTAAATTTAAGGAAGATATTCCAACAGCACTAAACTCATTACCGTGCCGTAATATAACAGAGGATCTTTATGTAAACTTTAGTCCCTCTCAAATTGATAATTTCGTAGACGGTGCTACGGCCTGCCTACGGACTACTTTAGACTCTGTTGCTCCCCTTAAAAAGAAGATGATGAAGGAAAGGAAACTAGCACCTTGGTATAACTCCCAAACTCGTAAATTAAAACAAATCTCACGAAAACTTGAAAGTAAATGGCATTCCACCAAACTGGAAGAATCTCGTTTAGACTGGCAAGACAGTCTGAAAACCTATAGGAAGACCCTAAGAAAGGCTAGATCAGACTACTATTCATCACTAATAGAAGAAAATAAGAACAACCCAAGGTTTCTTTTCAGCACTGTAGCCAGGCTGACAGATAGCCACAGCTCTACTGAGCCATCTATTCCTATAGCTCTGAGTAGTGATGACTTCATGAGTTTCTTTAACGATAAAATTATAACAATTAGAGATACTATTCATCACCTCTTGCCCCCAGCCTCTAATGGGTCACCTTTAACTGACAGACTGCTAGAAAGAACGACTAGACCTGACATATACTTAGATTGCTTTTATCCTATAAACCCTCAACAATTAATGCTAAAGGTCTCTTCAGCTAAGCCATCTACCTGTCTCTTGGACCCCATCCCAACGAGGCTACTTAGGGCGTTTTCACACATGAAAGTCCGAACCAAGGTCCGGACCAAGGTTCATGTTTTTGTTCCATTGTAACATTTGATCCGGTAAGTTTTGGTTTCACACTGCAGTTATGCAAGCGCACTAAAGATCTCTACGTGACAAAACTACGTCCTGCCGTCATCACATACGTGAGCTGCGTCTCCAGATACTTATAACTGATTAGTTTGTAGACAGGCTTCCCCGTCCTCTCGTCTCCTCTCTCTGTGTTGGAGTTTTTTTTAGCTGACTGCTGCTCTCCCCTACTGCCGCGGCTCTTTTTGTTTTGTTGTGATGTTGAGAAGCAAGACACTTGAACTTTCTGGAGAATTTATTCAGAGACAAACGGAAACCTACACTGTACATTTACTACCACTTAACAAATAAACTGCTGATGTATTCTCTGCTCTGATAGCCGACAGCTGTCTGCTCTGAGCGCATTCACCGTCACTCTCACTCTCTCATGTAGCCTACACACTAAGCACCGAGCTATTCCTTAAAGGAGCTATTCCCCGGTCTTGTAACACAAGGAGAGCCTGCCAGAGCTTCTTCTATTTGGTCCGAAAGTCCGAACCATCCAAAAAATGCTTTCACACTGTAAACGAACCGGACCATGGTTCAGTTTGGTCCGGACCGAGACCACCTCTTTTGGTCGGACCAAAATTTGGTCTTTTGATCCGGACCGTGGTCCGGGGGAGGTTTCACACATCTAATTTTGGTTCGGATCAAACTGAAAAGTCCGAAAGTCCGGACCAAATGAGGTATGTGTGAAAACGCCCTTAAAGAAGCGTTACCCGTGGTTAACACTTCATTGCTAGATATGATCAACATGTCTTTATTGACAGGTTATGTACCGCAGTCATTTAAAGTAGCTGTGATAAAACCTCTTCTGAAAAAACCCACCCTCGATCCTGAGGTCTTAGCCAACTATAGACCTATATCTAACCTTCCCTTTCTCTCCAAGATCCTTGAGAAAGTAGTTGCTAATCAGTTATGTGATTTTCTACATAGCAGTAGCTTATTTGAGGACTTTCAGTCAGGATTTAGAAAGCATCATAGCACAGAGACGGCACTGGTGAAAATTACTAATGACCTTCTAACTGCTGACAAAGGACTTGTCTCCGTACTTGTCTTATTAGATCTTAGTGCTGCATTCGACACTATTGACCATACCATCCTCTTACAGAGACTGGAACATTTAGTTGGCATTAAAGGAATCGCACTAAACTGGTTTAAGTCCTACTTCTCTGATCGATCCCAATTTGTTAATATTAACGATAAATCCTCCAGGTACGCTAAAATTAACCATGGCGTTCCTCAAGGCTCAGTGCTTGGACCAATTCTATTCTCCTTATATATGCTTCCTCTAGGCAATATTATTAGGAAACACTCAATTAACTTTCACTGTTATGCGGATGACACCCAATTATACTTATCAATCAAGCCAGACGAAACCAGCCAGTTAGCTAAACTTCAAGCGTGCATTAAAGATATAAAATCATGGATGGCGTACAATTTTCTGATGTTAAACTCAAACAAAACCGAAGTGATTGTGCTGGGCCCGAAACACCTCCGAACATCATTATCCGAAGATATAATTACTCTGGATGGTATTGCCCTGGCCTCCAACACTACTGTCAGAAATCTAGGAGTTATTTTTGATCAGGATCTATCCTTTAACGCCCATCTAAAACAAACCTCTAGAACAGCCTTTTTTCATCTTCGTAACATCGCCAAAATTAGGAACATCCTGTCTCAAAACGATGCTGAAAAACTAGTCCATGCATTCGTTACTTCCAAGCTGGACTACTGTAATTCCTTATTATCAGGATGCTCAAATAAAACCCTTAGGACTCTCCAGCTGATCCAGAATGCTGCAGCACGTGTTCTGACAAGAACTAAGAAAAGAGATCATATTTCTCCTGTATTAGCTTCTCTGCATTGGCTTCCTGTAAAATCCAGGATTGAATTTAAAATCCTTCTCCTGACCTACAAAGCTCTAAATGGTCAAGCTCCTTCATATCTTGAGGAGCTCTTAGTACCTTATTGTCCCACTAGAGCACTGCGCTCCCAGAATGCAGAGTTACTTGTGGTTCCTAGAGTCTCTAAAAGTAGGATGGGAGCCAGAGCCTTCAGCTATCAGGCTCCTCTCCTGTGGAACCAGCTCCCAATCTGGGTTCGGGGGGCAGACACCGTCGCTACATTTAAGACTAAACTGAAAACTCTCCTCTTTGATAAAGCTTATAGTTAGGGAGTGAGGAGTTGCAGTGAACACCTAGACCGGCGGGGCAGGGTGTATAGCTGCAGACACAGCACCCCTGCTTTTCTCTGCTTCTCTTTATAGTCATCAGATTTACCTATCATATAATCTCCTGGAACCATCACCTTATCGTGGTGGAGAGGTTTGTGTGTCCCTATGAACCTGAGGGCTGTGTTGTCTGGAGCTTTGTGCTCCTGGTAGGGTCTCCCAGGGCAAAGTGGTCTCAGGGGAGGGGCCAGACAAAGAATGGTTCAAAAACCCTATGAAAAAACGAGATGGAGTGACCCTGCCCGGAGGAAGCCCGGGGCCCCCGTCTGGAGCCAGGCCCAGATGGAGGGCCCGTCAGCGAGCGCCTGGTGGCCGGGTTTGCCACGGAGCCCGGCCGGGCACAGCCCGAAATAGCTACGTGGCACCTATCTCTCCAACCCATGGGCCCACCACCTGTGGGAGGAACCGCTGGGGTCGGGTGCGCTGCCACATGGGTGGCAGTGAAGGTCAGGGGCCTCGACAGACCAGACCCGGGCGGCAGACGCTGGCTCTGGGGACGTGGAACGTCACCTCTCTGTGGGGGAAGGAGCCGGAACTTGTGCGGGAGGTGGAGCGCTACCAGTTGGATCTGGTGGGGCTTACCTCTACGCACAGTCTCGGTTCTGGAACCATACTCCTGGATAGGGGTTGGACTCTTTTCTTCTCCGGAGTTGCCCAGGGTGTGAGGCGCCAGGCGGGTGTGGGGATACTCACAAGCCCCCGGCTGAGCGCCGCTACGTTGGAGTTTACCCCGGTGGACGAGAGGGTCGCCTCCCTACGCCTGCGGGTTGTGGGGGGGAAAACTCTGACTGTTGTTTGTGCATATGCACCAAACAAGAGTTCGGAGTATTCGGCCTTCTTGGAGACCTTGAATGGAGTCCTGTATGGGGCTCCAGTAGGGGACTCCATAGTTCTACTGGGGGACTTCAACGCGCACGTGGGAAATGATGGAGACACATGGAGAGGCGTGATTGGGAGGAACGGCCTCCCTGATCTAAACCAGAGTGGTTGTTTGTTGTTGGACTTCTGTGCTAGTCATGGATTGTCTATAACGAACACCATGTTCTAACATAGGGATGCTCATAAGTGTACTTGGTACCAGAGCACCCTAGGCCAAAGGTCAATGATCGATTTTATAATCGTTTCATCTGATCTGAGGCCGTATGTTTTGGACACTCGGGTGAAGAGAGGGGCAGAGCTGTCAACTGATCACCATCTGGTGGTGAGTTGGGTCAGAGGGTGGGGGAAGACTCTGGACAGACCTGGTAAGCCCAAACGGGTAGTGCGGGTAAATTGGGAACGTCTGGAGGAGGCCCCTGTCCGACAGACTTTCAACTCACACCTCCGGCGGAGCTTTTCGTGCATCCCTGTGGAGGCTGGGGGCATTGAACCCGAGTGGACAATGTTCAAAGTTTCCATTGCTGAAGCTGCGGCGGGGAGCTGTGGTCTTAGGGTCTTAGGTGCCTCAAGGGGCGGTAACCCACGAACACCGTGGTGGACACCGGTGGTCAGGGAAGCCGTCCGACTGAAGAAGGAGTCTTTCCGGGATATGTTATCCCAGAGGACTCCGGAGGCAGTTGCAAGGTACCGAAGGGCCCGAAGGGCTGCAGCCTCTGCCGTGAAAGAGGCAAAGCAGCAGGTGTGGGAGAAGTTCGGAGAAAACATGGAGAAGGACTTTCGGTCGGCACCAAGGTGCTTCTGGAAAACCGTTCGCCACCTCAGGAGGGGGAAGCGGGGAACCATCCAAGCTGTGTACAGTAAGGATGGGACGCTGCTGACCTCAACTGAGGAGGTAATAGGGCGGTGGAAGGAGCACTTTGAGGAACTCCTAAACCCGACTAATACGCCCTCTATGGTAGAGGCAGAGCTGGAGGATGATGGGGGATTGTCGTCAATTTCCCTGGTGGAAGTTGCTGAGGTAGTTAAACAACTCCACAGTGGCAAAGCCCCAGGGATTGATGAGATCCGTCCATAAATGCTTAAAGCTCTGGGTGTGGAGGGGTTGTCTTGGTTGACACGCCTCTTCAACATTGCGTGGAAGTTGGGGACGGTGCCTAAGGAGTGGCAGACCGGGGTGGTGGTTCCCCTTTTCAAAAAGGGGGACCAGAGGGTGTGTGCCAATTACAGGGGTATCACACTTCTCAGCCTCCCCGGTAAAGTCTACTCCAAGGTGCTGGAAAGGAGGGTTCGGTCGATAGTCGAACCTCAGGTTGAAGAGGAACAATGCGGATTCCGTCCTGGTCGTGGAACAACGGACCAGATCTTTACTCTCGCAAGGATCCTGGAGGGAGCCTGGGAGTATGCCCAACCGGTCTACATGTGCTTTGTGGATCTGGAGAAGGCGTATGACCGGGTCCCCCGGGAGATACTGTGGGAGGTGCTGCGGGAGTATGGGGTGAGGGGGTCCCTTCTCAGGGCCATCCAATCTCTGTACGACCAAAGCGAGAGCTGTGTCCGGGTTCTCGGCAGTAAGTCGGACTCGTTTCAGGTGAGAGTTGGCCTCCGCCAGGGCTGCGCTTTGTCACCAATCCTGTTTGTAGTATTTATGGACAGGATATCGAGGCGTAGTCGGGGTGGAGAGGGGTTGCAGTTTGGTGAGCTGGGGATCTCATCGCTGCTTTTTGCGGATGATGTGGTCCTGATGGCATCGTCGGCCTGTGACCTTCAGCACTCACTGGATCGGTTCGCAGCCGAGTGTGAAGCGGCTGGGATGAGGATCAGCACCTCTAAATCTGAGGCCATGGTTCTCAGCAGGAAACCGATGGAGTGCCTTCTCCAGGTAGGGAATGAGTCTTTACCCCAAGTGAAGGAGTTCAAGTACCTTGGAGTCTTGTTCGCGAGTGAGGGAACAATGGAGCGGGAGATTGGTCGGAGAATCGGCGCAGCGGGTGCGGTATTACACTCAATTTATCGCACCGTTGTGACGAAAAGAGAGCTGAGCCAGAAGGCAAAGCTTTCAATCTACCGGTCAGTTTTCATTCCTACCCTCACCTATGGTCATGAAGGCTGGGTCATGACCGAAAGAACGAGATCCAGGGTACAAGCGGCCGAAATGGGTTTCCTCAGGAGGGTGGCTGGCGTCTCCCTTAGAGATAGGGTGAGAAGCTCAGTCATCCGTGAGGAGCTCGGAGTAGAGCCGCTGCTCCTTCGCGTCGAAAGGAGCCAGTTGAGGTGGTTCGGGCATCTGGTAAGGATGCCCCCTGGGCGCCTCCGTAGGGAGGTGTTCCAGGCACGTCCAGCTGGGAGGAGGCCTCGGGGAAGACCCAGGACTAGGTGGAGGGATTATATCTCCAACCTGGCCTGGGAACGCCTTGGGATCCCCCAGTCGGAGCTGGTTAATGTGGCTCGGGAAAGGGAAGTTTGGGGTCCCCTGCTGGAGCTGCTACCCCCGCGACCCGTTACCGGATAAGCGGAAGAAGATGGATGGATAATCAATAATAAAGAGCCTCTCCTAGTTATGCTGTTATAATTCTAGACTGCCGAGGAAGTTCCTTCCTTCTTATGACACAATGAGCTGCTCTCTCTTCTCTCTTTTCACTTGTCTCCTTTTATGTGCATCCTGTCCCAGAAGTGCTTGTTACTAACCTAGCTCTGGGGAGTTTACTCCCTGGAGTCCTTATGTTTCTTCTTCACCCAGAACATCCCCTCGGATTAGGGTGACACCAAGATCTGGGTCTTGGGTGCAGCTGTCGCTATAGACCGGCTACACCCTGCCACGCTCTGCGATTCCCTGCAATGTCCGGCTACGTCCTGCTGCGTCCTGCCACGTCCACTGCGTCCACCCATGCTCTGTTGTGCCACGCTACATCCCGTAACGCCCTGCTGTGCCCGGCTATGACATGAACTACTACGACTACCATTTGTAGTCACTGTTCCATTATCTCTATTGTGACAATTACGCCACTGCTCATCATAACCCCAACAAGAGTCTGGGTCTGCCGAGGTTTCTTCCTAAAAGGGAGTTTTTCCTCACCACTGTCGCAATAGCCACTGCTAATGCTTGCTCTTGGGGGAACTATTGGAATTGTTGGGGCTTTGTAAATTATAGAGTGTGGTCTAGACCTACTCTATCTGTAAAGTGTCTCGAGATAACTCTTGTTATGATTTGATACTATAAATAAAAACCACAACACAACAATGTAACCCATACATTGTCTAGAACTAAACATCCATACATACTACACAACTCCAGCTAAATAAGTAACAGGGATGTCACTTCCAGACAGAGAATCATCGATACAAAGCAGTCTTTCTTTTAGCCCATGCTTGTTCTAAACAAAAGTCTGCAAATAAAAATGTTTTATGTTCAAACAACCAACCAAACAGATCTAGATCCTGCCTCACAAGGTGTGTGTGTGTGTGTGTGTGTGTGTGTGTGTGTGTGTGTGTAGTTCATGTAGACCCGACTCTATCTACAGTCTACACAGCAGCAGTTCATGTGGACCAGACTCTTCTACAGTCTACACAGCAGCAGTTCATGTGGACCAGACTCTAACTACAGTCTACACAGCAGCAGTTCATGTAGACCAGACTCTAACTAGAGTCTACACAGCAGCAGTTCATGTAGACCAGACTCTAACTACAGTCTACACAGCAGCAGTTCATGTAGACCAGACTCTAACTACAGTCTACACAGCAGCAGTTCATGTAGACCAGACTCTAACTACAGTCTACACAGCAGCAGTTCATGTAGACCAGACTCTAACTACAGTCTACACAGCATCAGTTCATGTGGACCAGACTCTAACTACAGTCTACACAGCAGCAGTTCATGTGAACCAGACTCTAACTACAGTCTACACAGCAGCAGTTCATGTGAATCAAACTAGTTTGTTTCTCATCCCTTGAACACAGTTTTCAAAACTCTACACACTTATCCCATGACTTTAACAACAACCTGCACAACACTGTAGATTTACAGCACTTTGTTCAGATGCTAACACACTGCTGTCAGAACTGTTAACCACATATTCAACACACAATAGATTTATATCTTTACTATTTATATTTATATTTATATCTTTACTATAGTAAAACTGAGTTTTTACTGTTTTTCAGAAAGTAATGGAGGTGAAAGCAATGGATACACCACATTCATTTTTATTTAGAGATGATGCAGACATCCAATGTGATGAAGAAAACTTGCCTCATGATGCTGGAGAGAGGTAGGATTAGTCACACTATTCTTTGTTACTGTTATGTACCTTTAGTTTTTTTCCAGTAATTCCATAAAGTACTAGAGACAAAATACTATATTGAAGCAAACTGCTGATTTTCATTCCTTCTTGTTTACCTTACTTAACAATTGGTCAAGTCACTCAAACTGTAAAGATGAGAAAGTTAGTATTTTCTGTATTGGTGTTTGATGCTAGTGTTTTTACTCTCAGTGTATTCTGAGTGACAGTGTGTGTTATCTCAGTGAGGATTGTTCTGAGTGTCAATATGACATCATGACTTCGTGTAAACATACATGCCACTTTCTAAAGCCAAGTGGCGTGTTATCTGTACACATTATGAACTATCCACGTGTATCTTTACTCAGAAGAACAGGACGATGCAGCGGCCGCGGGTTCGACTCTGACCTGCGGTCCTTTGCTGCATGTCGTTCCCCCTCTCTCTCCCCTTTCATGTCTTCAGCTGTCCTATAGAAATAAAGGCCGAAAATGCCCAAAAAAATCTTTGAAAAATAGAAGAAAGCAACGGAAACGTGACATGCGGGACCTGATCCCCGGTCTCCTGGGTGAAAGTCCTGTTTGACCCATCCTCCCCCCCGACCAGCCTCCCTACGCAGATTCTTGGCCTTTCATACTACTCGCTACGGCATAAATTCACACGCAATCTCAAGGTAATGTAAGTCAATGGAGGCCAAACGACTTTAATACTGAAAGCATTTAGAGAAGCATGACTAATATGACCTATATACACTAATATTAGTAGGGATAGTGTTCCACTGGGTTGAATATATAAGGGGTGATTGAGCTAAAATATAAACTAAAACAAAAATATTCAAAGCTCAAAAGTTTGAAAAAAATTCAAAGTTTTTATTTTTATTTCTAGCTGTTATTTTAAAGCACTGCACTACCTCTGTGATGTGTTATGGAGCGATGACATCAAGAACGCTTAAGGCCGTTTTATGGTCGTGCGTAAAAGGACAAACATAATGCAAGCATAATGTTTTGGCTTGAAGTATTTGAACTAATCATACTGTGAAAAGGGTCCACACCCCACACACACACACACACACACACACACACACAGACACACACACACACACACACACACACACTGTTTGAGGTACAGTTTGACAGATCAGTCCCAGTATGACTGGAGAGGATTTCCATCTATTCCAGCCCCTTAATTCGAATCAAAACATCCTGATGTGTAGGCTTTCTGTTTATGGATATGGCTAAAACACAAATCATGTTGCATTTTTTATTCCCATCTAAACTACAGGTCACTGAACCACATCTAAACATCTTTTTCTAGTTAACTACAACATATTTAGTTGTCTCTACTGTCAACGCATTGTCAAAACCAGCGAGCCATAAATCAACGCTGTGACTATATGCCTGACGTCACCTCTCAAAAAATACACTGCACGTCACTCGGCTGTGGCTTGGTAGCATAGCATTTCCCCCGACTCATTTCCTGGTTCTCCTTCTCCATAAACAACATGAAATCAAGGAGAGGGTTAACTTTTCCTGCTCCAGATTTCCTCTCATGCACGTAACCCGGTGCAATCTGACCAGCAGCTAAACACCATCAGGCACTGGAGCCTGGGATCATCGTAACTCACTTTATCTGACTTAGAAAGGGTCAAACTGGGAAATGAAACACAATGACCAGTTACTTACATATTGATTAGTCACAAACATTATACAATGATAATTGTAAAAACAACATAACTAAGAGGCACAAAGGCACTCTTTAGAATATGCCGTTTTAGCTAAGTGGGAGCTCTGGGCATTAGCTGCAGCAACTCCAGTTTGCTAGGACCGATTCTGATAGTTTTTTTTTGCTATCGACTGTACTCACATACTCAGATTTATAGCGATCAAGATTCAGGGAACGCATGGATGTGTGTATTTTTTATGTGCGATGTACGGTTTGGTAGTTATAAGGCCAAACACGTTTTTCTGCTATATCGCCACCTAGTGGTGGAAGTGGCTGAATTTTTTTTGTCTGAGGTCCTTGCAGGGATCTGGACCAGTCCTGAAAATGGCACCCACCTTGTATGGTTTAGGTTGTAGCATCAGTTTTAGGCATAGAAGAATAATATGAAACCTTAGGAAAACAATAGGGTTCCACAGCTCCGCTGGATCACAGCCCCCTCAGGCTTGAACCCCTAAAAATCTAAATCAATTAATTAATTAATTACCTTCTTTTATAGAAGTGTTTTTTTCTGTTTCTGTTGGCATTTTTCTTCCTCTTTTCTTTGTTCTGCTTTATAATTCCCACTGATCACAGATGCTTACGTTAGCAATAATGATACAAAATGGATTTAAACACTGACCACAATCAGGTCAGTGTTTAAGTAAAAATCCATTTTGTGTACCAATCAGCGGGGGGTGTTTCGATTCTTAAAATCTTTCTGCACAACAACTATAACTCAAAAAGGGCACCACTCGTATGGCGACTCTTGATCTCATTAAAAAAGTAAATGATGCCATCAACAAAGGCGACTGTGGCGTTGAAAAGACATTTGTATAGTTATCAAGCTCATCCAGACCTGTGGCCCTCTGCAGACCACTCTAAAGCCTGTTTCTGTTTTTTTCCCTAAATAAGATGATGTTTCCTGTTCTTATATGTAATGCAAGGGACAGTACATTGGAATGAGTTCACAAAGTCTGCTGTTAGCATATTTACAACATTATTAGGGGCGGCTGTGGCACAGGTGGCAAGCAGACGAAGGTTGGTGGTTCGATCCCTGGCCCTGCAGTCCCATGTCGAAGTGTCCTTGGGCAAGACACTGAACCCTGAATTGCTCCCGATGCTGCGCCATCGGAGTGTAAATGTGTGTGAATGTTTATCTGATGAGCAGGTGTATGACAGCCTCGGCAAGTAGTTTGTGAATGGTTCCTGTTCTATGTTAAAGTGCTTTGAGTAGTTGTTAAGAGTAGAAAAGCACTTTATAAATACAGTTGCAGTTAGTTTACATTGACATTATACAGGCATTGAGAAAGATATTAACAAGTTAATTAAGTTAAGTATGTGTCAACAATCAACAATCCGTTTCAGTGAATTTTAAAACTGCAAAGTAGAGACATGAAGGTGAGCAGCGCTGCACTTACAGGATGTAAACAAGAGCAGACCCAAACACAATCTGCAGATATTTTTTTGTTGTTATTGTCTTTATTTATTTATTTTTTACAGTTTTAAGCGGTGATCCAGAATGGAAATCTGCAGAATTTAGACTGTTTATTCTGCTTGGGTTGAAGATGGGTTAACATTCGGACTTTTATTTAGATTTTTTTTTTTTTATCTATAGAGTTCTGCATCTGCAGATTCCATGTGGCCGTGATGATGACTTATATTAACAGTAAAGTAGCCCAAGAAAGGAAGTCCTAGCCTGAGAAAAGTGCTTGGTGTAGTTTCATCACCTTCCTTTGTGCGTGTTAAAAAAGAGAAGAGCCAAACACCAACTCTTATCATGGCACAAGTTGTCCACATACTCATTTAGTTTGTTCTGTTTTATTTTGCATGCACAATGCCAACAATGTACACAAAGTGGGATTATTTCTTAATATTACAAACCCCTTATATGAAATGTCTTGTGATGTTTGTATCCTGTTATTGTTTTGTCAAATCGCTCAATACTCCAATGTTGTGTGTTTAGTTATTGTGGAGAATGTTTGTTTGTAGGCAGAATAATAGTTGCAGATCTATATCTTGTGAAGCAGGATCTAGATCTGTTTGGTTGGTTGTTTGAACATAAAACAGTTTTATTTGCAGACTTTTTTAGGAAGACTGCTTTGTATCGATGATTCTCTGTCTGGAAGTGACATCCCTGTTAATTCTTTTGCTGTGGTGTTTTATGTATGGATTTAGTTCTTTTATTTTTCTTTAAATTTATGTTTAGTTCTAGACAATGTATGGGTTACATTGTTGTGTTGTGGTGGTTGTAATATGTTTTCTTAATTCTTTATTTTGTGCAAAGTAGACTATGTTGTGTGTTGCAGTTGTTAATTGTAAATTGTCCCCACGCTTGAAATAAATCTATATGTTATTAATTGTCAATTTCGCTCAACACTCCTACTATTGTGTGTTTTATTATTGTGGAGAATGTAGAAACTATTTGTAGGTAAAAACGTCATGGACATGAGTGACACAGAACTCAAACAGAGAAGGAGGCCAGAGCCTTATCCCTCCTGTTGTCGTCGGGTCAAATTTGACCCGTTTTCAAAAAAGTTTCTATATTAGAAATTTGGGTTTCTTTCAACCATATTGTCCAATAAAATAATGTGGATGGTTCCCTACAACGTTCTTCACAAGTTAAATAAATGATCAGTTCACTACTTTCATTGAATGTGGGTGTTTTATTCAATTTTATAGCATTTGAAGAAAAAAATTGATAAACGAACGTTGAAAAAAAACAATTTTGGAAAAAAGCTTCAAAAACGTTGCGCAAAAAACAAGAAAAAATGTCAAAAAAGCGCAGAAACAAACAGCAAAAGTAACAAAAAACTTGGACAAAAAAGTGACAAAAGTGTAAAAAAAAGAAGTTTTGAATTAAATCTTGACCCAGAAAAACTAAAAGTTGCATGGTTGACGGGAAGACAACACAATAGTTACATTTCTGATCTGAAACACATTAGGAGGAGGTGGCTTTCTTTAGGAGTGTGAAGCTGACTCAGCTCATTTCCTTCATGCCAAGTTATTCCTAAGAAGTGTTTATTGTTTCTGTGGCATAGTTCTTCCTCTTTCTTAGTTCTGCCCAGTGATAACAGACGCAGCCGTTAGCATGAATGTGGTCTCATGTCTGAAGATGTGAAAGTCCATTTACTACTAGCTATTATCAGCTGGATGTCTTTTGGTTTTAAAATCTTAAAAACATAGCAACCATAACTCAGATAGTCAGTATTTAACTCTGTTTAAGTAACATCTGCTACACATGTACCGTGGCTGCTGGGTGTTTTTAGGACATTACTACGGTGGCCGTGAAGGTCCGTGTACTTTTTCGTTCATTCGATTTTCATTTCATAAACAGTATTAAAAACAAAAAACAAATGGTTATTTGATTTTCGTTTTAAAATACAAAATTTGAAATTGAAATACAAGGCATTTTTTCCTTTTCATGGTCAAAAGGGGATGGGAGAAATTTAAAATATGCTGTGATTTTCATTTTCTATTTCATATAACAAAAATAAAATCACTCGAAAATAGAAATGAAAAAAGGCCTGTTTTTTCATATTCAGAGACCGGATGTTGTCATTTCCACGGCAACAGCGCCAGTGTAGCCTACCAGTGTTGCTTTCAGCCCAGGCTAAAATTACTCTGGAAACCTACTCTTGATAATGCTTGGGGGGAATTTTATTTCATAATGTCACATTTATTTATTCCCCTCTCTCCCTGCCTTCCTCTGACTCTCTGTCTCTGCCCGCAGCAGACAAGAGATCGAACCAGCTGAGGAAATAGAATTTCAGTTCACGGCTGTAACGTTACCGTTACATTAATGTTACCATTAAATTAACGTTACCGTTACGCCACCGTTACCAATCCCTGCAAACTTTCTGTTGCTGCTGTTAAGCTTATTGATCTGGCAGAGAGTCACCGGGGGTTCGGGATCAGATCATGGGGATCAGACCTCCGGTGCTGGGTCTAATATTCTAATATTAGCTGCTGCAGCTAGCTAGCAGCTAGCCTCCAGCCCTGTGACCTCGGTCCCGGCGGTTCCCTCCCCGGTGCTGACTGACTCTGGTCCGTCTGCAGAGCTGGCGTTACCCGCTCTAGCTGAGCTGGGAATCTGCCGCGCTCGTGTTTTAGTCATAATTTCTTTTGTTTGCAGATAGTGATATGCTATGATGCACTGATGTCTTGCTAGTTGCTTTTAGTCGAAGTCTGTGAGATAACCAAACTTCCTCTGAATATAACGTGCATATAAATAGACGGAATAAATAAAAGTCCCCTGAAATAAATAAAAGTAAAACAGATGTATTTAGGCTATTGAACTATAATGACTAATGCCTATGTTCATATGTATTGCCTCATTTATGTATTTCATTATCTATTTCATAGCATATCTGGTAAGGATGCCCCCTGGGCGCCTCCCTAGGGAGGTGTTCCAGGCACGTCCAGCTGGGAGGAGGCCTTGGGAAGACCCAGGACTAGGTGGAGGGATTATATCTCCAACCTGGCCTGGGAACGCCTCGGGATCCCCCAGTCGGAGCTGGTTAATGTGGCTCGGGAAAGGGAAGTTTGGGGTCCCCTGCTGGAGCTGCTACCCCCGCGACCCGTTACCGGATAAGCGGAAGAAGATGGATGGATGGATTTCATAGCCTTATTTATGTATATTTATGTAAAGGGGGGCAAAAAATGGATGATCAGTCGCTCAGGAAGTTATAGGCTACAGTTTCCCTCAACTGCAGCCGAGACATTCTAAAACGCTTAACGTGAAAAAGCTTAACATGGTTTAATCTACCAAACAATGATCAATCAGATATCAGTCAGTTATCAGTCAGATAACGTCCATAATAATTGGACTTTGGGTTAGATTTTTTGACAGTTTTCAGTGGTGAAGAGGAGCAATATGAGATAGAAATTTGGTAATCATTGATCATTGTTTAGGTACATTAAACCACGTTAAGCTTCTTCCTCGCCATAGGCGCCAATGAAGAAGAAAACGTTAACGTGAGAGAACTTCAATAATTGTTGAATTTCGGTTTAGTTTTTTTGACAGGCTAAGTGTTCATGACAAGATATGGCCATGAGAAATATGGTGATGGTTAAGTGTTTTTTTCCATGTTAAGCGTTTTAGAATGTCCCCTGCAGCCTGAGTTAAAGCAAATATGGTTGTGTATGTTTTGGTCATTCGATTTTCATTTCATGAAATACATAAATGAGGCAATACATATAAACATATGCATTATGGTTTCCAGAGTAATTTTAGCCTGGGCTGAAAGCACCAATGGTAGGCTACACTGGCACTGTTGCCGTGGAAATGACAACATCCGGTCTCTGAATATGAAAAAACAAGCCTTTTTTCGTTTCTATTTTTGAGTGATTTTATTTTTTGTTATATGAAATAGAAAATGAAAATCAAAGTATATTTTAAATTTCTCCCATCCCCTTTTGACCATGAAAAGGAAAAAATGCCTTGTATTTCAATTTCAAATTTTGTATTTTAAAATGAAAATCAAATAACCATTCGTTTTTTGTTTTTTAATACCTGTTAATGAAATGAAAATCGAATGAACGAAAAATACACGGACCCGTGAAGGACTAAATGCCACAACAATTCAGACAACACGGTATTTTACATTTTGTATTTTGTGAAATGTCATGTTTTGTTAAAGGTGCAGTAAGCGATGCTGCACAAAAGATTGTTGATATTTGAATTCAACTACCAAACAAATACAGACCCCCCTTCAGAAGCTCCGCCCCCAAGATTCAGGGACAGGTAACTACTGGCCGGCCCACACATTCACACGAAATCTGTAGGAGGAGTTTATTAAAGTACAACTGGTGGAAATGGCCAAAATCGCACTAATTTCGTACAATCAATTCAGAATGGCGGACTTCCTGTTACAGTAAGGGCATGGGTCCAATGAGCTTTACATGCTACATATGTGTACCGCGTTTCGTTAGTCTACGTTAAACGTAATGAAGGGGCTCAATTTTTTAAGGGCGCTAGCGAGGCATTTTTGAGCGCCTAATCCCGAAACCCTTTAAATACCTAATTTTTCACCAGGTTTGATGCGACCGCCAATTTTGGTGAGTTTTTGAGTATGTTAAGCCCCTCAAAAAGGCAATTCATTTGTAGAAAAGAATTCTTTCAGTTTCATTAGGGCCTTCGCCTCTGTCGGCGCTCGGGCCCTAATAAATCTGTGGTGCAAAGGCTCAGAGACAGAAAATCACTGATCATCTTAGATCTCTGTCTTTGGAGAGTGATACTGAAGCTAGAAATCTGGGTGTAATTAATGACAGTGATCTAAATTTCAAGAGCCATATCAACCATCTCAAAGAAATGCCCTGCCTGAGGACCTGAGAGAGACATCTAGAAAGTTGTTGAAGCCTCTGGGACGGTTGAGAGCTGGACTGTGCTAAAAAGGTCTTTAGTGAAACCAGGTCAGTTAAAGAGTTGAAAGATGGCTGTACTTTATCATTTAACACCTTATCCATTGACTTACCTTCAGAGTAGTATGAGTTAAAAAATAAAAGCACATCTGCACAGTTGATCCAAGCGGTCAGACCAGTTCAGATACTCCCTGCATTTTTATTTAGACATGTTACTGAAGTAAAAGTACTCTTAATGTGTTGTTAACGTATCAAACAGCAACTTACAGTTTCTTCAAACAGTCCAGAGTTGACAGAGAAGAACTCAGGTGAGTTGTTTCCTGATGAGTCACAGCTCCACCTGTCAGGAAGCAGACTTTCACAATAAGAGCTTTGTTTCTTCCCTCTGTGTAACTGTGGTTGTTGTTGTCAGTGTGTATATATTCTTTCTTTGTCCCGTGAATGCAACACCAAGGACTTTCCACATGTCTATGGTGGTTAATGTTGCACTTAGGCTACACCATACAGCCCAGCAGGCCCGGTGTGATGCTCCACCATACAGCCCAGCAGGCCCGGTGTGATGCTCCACCATACGGCCCAGCAGGCCCGGTGTGATGCTCCACCATACGGCCCAGCAGGCCCGGTGTGATGCTCCACCATACGGCCCAGCAGGCCCGGTGTGATGCTCCACCATACGGCCCAGCAGGCCCGGTGTGATGTGTGCGAGTGGAGGAGACGCTGTGTATGATTATGGCATAGCTTTCTCCCAACCCAATTAGGCTAATAAAGTAATGATTAAAAACAGAAATGCTTGATCAATGGCCCAGCTCGTGGATAGTGGCGGGAAATATTGGCCTAGCCCGAGGGTCGGCCAGGGCCCAGTCCGGGCTCGGACTCGGGCAGAGAATCTAAACTCTACTGTGAATCAGGTTTTTTTTAATCGAGAATCGTTTTTGAATCTAAAATCAATTTTGAATCGAATCGTGACATTGTCTGATTCGTGCACCTCTAGTAACTATAACACTATAACTGTTAAAAATGTCTTCAACACCACAGTCGCCTTTGTTGATGGCATCATGAGATCAAGAGTCGCCATACGAGCAGCGCCCCTTTTTGAGTTATAGTTGTCGTGTTGAAAGATTTTAAGAATAGAAAGACACCCGGCATCTTTCCAGGTATCGCTCTTACACAACTCAGCACCTACGTCATAATCATTGACTTTTATTTACAACTAGTGCAGTGGCTGTTGAAAATGTGCCTGTTTGGAACGGCCGATTACTTGGCCTGTGGTATTGCTGCTTGTAGAATTCTTCAAAACCAAATTGTACCCCAAAATGACTTACAGAAGGACCCCAAACCACTTCATATGCACCTCCCCTGTATACCCTACTACTGACTTACAGTGTAGGCTACTTCTACATCAGAGGAAGACATTGTACTACTGTATTTACCTGACAGAATCAGAATGTAATCACAAAATATCACAATGACAACGTGGAGTAATCAGACATTAACCTCATGGCTCAGAGCAGTGTGCGGGGGTAACCCGACACGGCACGTTATGAGAATGAGTCAGAGCACATATATCTGCTATGTTAATTAGATACTAAAAAACAGAATCTCTATATTGTTTAACATAATACTACGTTTTTGGGAGGGGGATGGTATAAGTTTTTGTTATTTGTTTTTGGTTTTGCGTTTTGTGAAGACGGGATTAAGTGTTTTTTGGTGATGGTGCAGGGCGCGCTGCTTATGTTGTCGATGTTTATTTTCCGTTCGAATATGGGATGCCCCTAGTTACGGTGGGTTTTTTGGTTTATGGGTCGTTTTTGGTTTAATCATTTATTTGTCATTTTTTTAGATTTGTATACCGAGTTTATGGGAGTTGTGTCACAGACAGTTGTCTTACTATGAGGGTTGGCGTACTTGGCTTGTGTGTTCATTTTGTTGAACTTTGTGATAGGTTGGGGTTCATTAGGATGGGTTGATTTGCTTGTAGGGTTTTGCTTTTTTTGTTGTAGCTTAGTGTCAGGGTAGGTGGATGACGTTTTGCTTGTTCGGTGGGGGGATTTAGTTTTCAGATAGCTTGTTATGGGGTTGGGGTGTGGTATTCGGGTGGGATTAAGGGTTGTTTTATTGTTTTTTCGATTTTTTGGTTGTTAGTTGTGGAGTTCTGCTTGTCGGTTATCAACGGTTTGTGGTGGGGGTGAGTTGTTGATTGAGGGTGTTTGTTTGGTTTTCAGTTTACTGGGTGGTTGTGGAGGTTTGGGGGGGGTGTTGTGGTTTGTTGGTTTGTTGGGTGGCCTGGAGCTGTGGTTTCTTTTTGTTTTTCGTTTGTTTGAAGCGGAGAAGAATTCGTGCTACTTTGAGCTACGAATGAGAGGATATCTGCGTGGTAGGATAACACAGATATGTGCGCTGATCAGCTTCATAACGGCCGTGTGGGTAGAACATGCTCATGAGTCCATAGATGGTTAAGGTTGATACTCACGTGGGCTGTCATTGTTCTTTTTTATGATATTTGCTGATTACATTATGATTCTGCTCAGGTAAATACCAGTATCAATGAATCGTCTTCCTCTGATGTAGAAGTAGCCTACACTGTAAGTCATAGTAGCCGAGTATACAGGGGAGTGCATATGAAGTGTGGTTTGGGCCGTCCTTCTGCTAAGGCATTTTGGGCATACAATTTAGGTTTTTTTTTTTTCGCAAGAATTCTACAAGCAGACAATCCCACAGGCCAGTAATCGGCGCCTTCCAAACGCGGCACATTTTCACATGCCACGGCACTAGTTGTAATAAAAGTCAATGATTATGACGTAGGTGCGGAGTTGCTGTAAGAGCGGATAACCATGGAAAGGATGCACGGCGTGTCTTTCTAGTCTTAAATCTTTCAACACGACAACTATAACTCAAAGCGGGCGCTGCTCGTTTATTTTATAAGTATATTTTTTTTTTTTTTTCTTTATATAGACACGAAATACTTGATCTCTGATGACCATCAACAAAGGCGACTTGTCGGTGTTGAAGACATTTAACAGTTTATAGTAGTTATAGCTTACTAGAGGCTGCCGAATCAGCAACATCGTCACGATTCGATTCAAATTGATTAGATTCAAAAACGATTCTCGATTTAAAAAAACGATGTCACAGTAGAGTTTAGATTCTCTGCCGATGTCCGGAGCCCGCGACTGGCGCCCCGGCCGACCCTAGGGCTAGGCCAATATTTCCACGACCCTATCCACCGACCCGCCCTGGCCGCCATGATTCAAGCATTTATGGCTTTTAATCATTACTTTATTAGCCTAATTGAGCGGTTGGGGGAGAAGCTATAGCAATAATCATACACGCGTCTCCTCCACTGCACACATCACAACGACGGACTGTCGCGCGCCCCTAATGGTGGAGACGTGGAGGACACACATCCGTGCGCCTTATGGCTGCTCTCTCTCCTGTCTGCTGCGGCCCCGTATTTATGGTTCCGTCATGCGTGGAAGCATAACACCCCGACAGGCCGATGCTGCGCGCCGTATAGGTGCGCGCAAGCACTCAGCACCGGGCCTGCTGGGCGCCGCCGTCTTCATGGTGGCATCACACCGGGCCTGCGCTGGGCCCTCTGCGATATGGCGTGGCAGCCCATCACACGGGCCTGCCATGGGCGCCTGTATGGTGTAGCCCTCACTACAGTGCCCAAATTAACCACCATGCATGTGAGAAAGTCCTTGGTGTTGTGCATTCACGTTGACCAAGAACAGAAAGAATATATAAAACACACTGACAACAACAACCACAGTTAACACAGAGGACGAAGAAGAAACAAAGCTCTTATTTTTTGTGAAAGTCTGCTTCCTGACAGGTGACGACAGCTGCCCTGATCATCACGCGAATCACCTCACCTGGTTACTTCTACTAGTGTCAACTCCTGACGACTGTTTGAAGAAAAGAAGAAAGCAGAAACTGGTAAGTTGCTGTTTTGCATTACACGTTAACAACAACATAAGAGTTACTTTTACTTCAGTAACACTAGTCCTAAATAAAAAAATGCCCCATGGAGTCTCTGAACGTGGTGCTGACCGCCTGGGACTCAAACTGTGCGATGTAGCCCCCTTTTATTTTTTAACTCATTATACTCTGAGCGTAAGTCAATGCGCTAAGGTTGCTTAAATGATAAAGTACTAGCCATCTTTCAACCTTTAATGACCTGTGTTTCACTAAAGACCTTTTTAGCCAGTCCCGCTCTCAACCGTCCCAGAGGCTTCTCAAAACAAACCTTTCTAGATGTCTCGGCTCAGGTCACCTCAGGCCCCAGTCCCTGGGAATTCTTTGAGATGGTTGAATGGCCTCCTTGAAATTTAGATCAACTGTCATTAATTACACCCAGATTTTTAGCTTCAGCTATCACTCTCCAAACGAAGAGCATCTAAGATGATCAGTGATTTGTCTGTCTCTGAGCCTTTGCACCACAGAGTTATTAGGGCCCCGAGCCCGCCGACTAGAGGCGGAAAGGACCCTAATGAAACTGAAAGAATTCTTTCGACTACAATGCATTGCCTTTTTGAGGGCCTCGAACATACTCGAAAAACTCACCAAAATTTGAGCTTGGATGCAATCACACCTGGGTGAAAAATTAGGTATTTAAAGCGCGCTCTTTCCCGGGATTAGTCGGCTCAGAAAAATGCCTCCGCTACGCCCGCCCCTTAAAAAATATGAGGCCCCTCATTACGTTTAACGTAGACTACACGCAAACGCTCAGAGCGGTAACACATCATGTAGCATGTGATAAAGACTCATTCGGACCCATGCCTTACTGCCCTAAACAGGAAGTCCGCCATTCTGAATTTATTTAGCGAAATTAGGGCCGGAGTGTTTTGGCCATTGACCACAGAGTTGCTACTTTAAATAAACTCCTCCTACAGATTTCGTAAGCTGAATTGTGGCGCCGCGCCAGTAGTGTACCTGCTCCCTGAATCTTGGGGGCGGAGCTGCTGAAGGGGGGTCTCTGTCATTGCTGTGAGTAGCTTGAATTCAAAGATCACACAACTTTTTGTGCAGCATCGCTTACTGCCCACCGTAACAAAACATGACATTTCACAAAAATACAAAATCTGTAAAATACAGTGTTGTCTGAAATTGTTGCATGGCATTTAGTCCTTCACGGCTCGCTCCGTGATTATTTTCGTTCATTCGATTTTCATTTCATTAACAGGTATTAAAAACAAAAAACGAATGGCCCAGCTTATTTGATTTTTCATTTTAAAATAGCAAAATTTGAAATTGAAATACAAGGCATTGTTTCCTTTTCATGGTCAAAGGGATGGAGAGAAATTTAAAATATACTTTGAATTTTCATTTCTATTTCATATAAGAAAAATAAAATCACTCAAAATAGAAGAGAAACGAAAAAAGGCTTGTTTTTTCATATTCAGGACAGATGTTTGTCATTGCCACCGGCAACAGCTGCAGTGTAGCCCCTACCATTGGTGCTTTCAGCCCAGCGCTAAAATTACTCTGCCGAAACCATAATGCCATATGTATTATATGTATTGCCTATTTAATAGTATTTCATTGAAATGAAAATCGAAATGAGACCAAAACAACACAACCATATTTGCTTGATAGGCCTGCAGCCGCGGACATTTCTAAAACGCTTAACATGGAAGAAAACATTACCATACCATATTTCTCATGGCCAATCTTGTCATGAAACGCTTCAGCCTGCTTCAAAAAAACTAAACAGAAATTAAAACAATTATTGAAGTTCTCTCACGTTAACGTTTTCTTCTTCATTGGCGCTATGGCGAGGAAGAGCGAGGTTAACGTCGCGTGTTAATTATTTGTAATCGCTAAACAATGATACAATGAGTATATACCAAATTTCTAGTCCCATATTGCCTCCTCCTTCACCATGAAAACTGTACAAAAAATCAACCAAAGTCAAAGTATATGAGACGTATTCCTGAAAGATAGACTGACTGCAATAGATGATTGACATTGTTTGAGTAGATGTAAACCATAGTTAAGCTTTTCACGTCTTTAAGCGTTTTTTAGAATGTCTCGCTGCGTATGAGGGAAACTGTAGCCCTATAACTTCCTGAAGCAGCGAGACCTGGATCATCCATTGTTTGCCCCCCTTTACATTAAATATACATAAATAAGGCCTATGAAATCCATCCAGCATATCTTCCGACTATCCGGTAAAGACGGCGTCGCCCGGCGGCGTCGGGTAGCAGCTCCAGCAGGGACCGCCCCAAACTTCCCTTCCCGAGCCACATTAACCAGCTCCGAGTGGGAGAGATCCCGGAGGGTTCCAGTCCAGGTTGGAGGATTATAATCCCATCCACTAGTCCTGGTCTTCCCAGGCCTCTCCAGCTGGACGGTGCCTGGAACACCTCCCTAGGGCAGGCCGCCCAGGGAGGCCTCCTTACCCCGATATGACTATGAAATAGATAATGCAAATAGCAATAAATGAGGCAATACATAGAACATACTGCATTAGTCATTATAGTTCAATAGCCTAAATACATATGTTTACTGTGATTTATTTCAGTGGGACTTTTATTTATTCCGGCTATTAGTATGCCCCCCACGGTATATTCAGGGAGGAAAAAGTTTGGTTAATCCACAGACTGAGACCTAAAAGCCCAACTAGCAAGACATCAGTGCATCATAGACATATCACTATCTGCAAACAAAAGAAATTATGACTAAAACACCAAGAGCGCGGTTTCGGGGGGAGGCAGATTCCCAGCCCCCCTCAGCTGTGTAGACGCGGTAACGCAGCCTCTGCCAGAACGGACGCAGAGTCAGCAGAGGACACCGGGAGGGAACCGACCGGGGACGACTGGCCCCCCAAGCTCCACAGGACGCTGCCGCAAGGCCATAGCTGGCCTAGCTAGCTGCAGCGCGAATATGTCGAATATTAAGACCCAGAAACACCGGAGGTCTCGATCCCATGATCTGATACCCGAACCCCCGCGTGACTACTCTGCCAATCAATAAGCTATAACACAGCCACAGAAAGTTTGCAGGGATTGGATAACAGGTGAAGCCGTACGGGCGTGTAACGTATGAATGCCTAACATAATGTAACTGCCTGGTAACGTACAGCCGTGATCACCAACTGAAATTCTATTTTACCTCAGCTGGTTCTGATCTCTTGCTGCTGCTGCCGGGCAGAGACCGAGAGTAGAGAAGGCCAGGCATGGGGAGGAGGGGAAATAGACTAAATGGACATTATGAAATAATAATTCCCCCCCAAGAATTATCAAGAGTAGAGTTTCTTCCAGAGTAATTTGAGCTGGGCTGAAAGAACACTGGTATGGCCTACCACTGGCGTGTTATTGCATGCTGGGACTGACCAAACATACGGACTTCTATGAATATGAAAAACAGGCCTTTTTTCATTTCTATTTTCGAGTGCTTTTATTTTTGTTATATGAATAGAAAATGAAAAATACAGAATTGTAAAATTTTCCCATCCCCTTTGAACCCCAATGAAGAAGAAAAAAAAATGCCTTGTATTTCCAATTTCAAATTTTGTATTTTAAACGAAAATCAAAATAACCATTGGTTTTTGTTTTGATCTGTTTATGAAATGAAAATCGATATGAACGAAAAAGCTCACAGAGACTTCACGGCCCCAACCGTCACGAGTAATGTCCTAAAAAACACCCAGCGAGCCACGTGTAATGCTGTAGCAGATGATACTTAAACAGAGTTAAATAATGACTATCTTGAGTTAGGGTGACCTTCTGTTTTTAAGATTCTTAAAACCAAACGACATCCAGCTGATAATAGCTAGTGGAATGCTTAATGACTTCACATCTTCAGACATGGAGCACCACATTCATGCTAACGGCTGCGTCGTTAATCAACTGCAGGACCAGAACTAAGAGACAAGAGGAAGAAACTATGCCACAGAAGAAACAATAAACAATTACTTCAGAGAATAATTGGCATGAAGGAAATGCGCTGAGTCAGCCTTCACACTCCTAAAGGAAAGCCCACCTACCTCCTAAGCGGGTTTCAGATCAGAAATGTAACTTTGTGTTGTCTTCCCGTCAACCATGCAACTTTTAGTTTTTACTGCGGTCAAGATTTAATTTCAAACTTCTTTCTTTTTACACTTTTGTCACATTTGTTGTTTTGTCCAAGTTTTTTTTGTGGTTACTTTTGCCTGTTGTTGCTGCGCTTTTTTGACCATTTTTTCTGTTTTTGCGCAACGTTTTTTGAGCTTTTTCCAAAATTTGCTTTTTTTTTTCAACGTATAGTGTTATCAATTTTTTCTTCAAATGCCCTATAAAAATTGATAAAACACCCAGCATAAATGAAATAGTGGGAAGCTGATCATTTATTTAACCTTGTGATGAAGAACGTCTGTAGGGAAAACCATCCACATTCATTTTATGGACAATTTATGTTTGAAAGAAACCCAAAATTTCGAATATGTAGAAATTTTTGTGACAACGGAGTCAAATTTGACCCGGACGACAACAGGGGCGGATAAAGCGCTCTGGCCTCCTTTCTGTTTAATGTTTGAGTTCTGGTCACTCATTGTCCATGACGTTTTTTACCTTCCCCCACAATACTAGTTTCTACATACTCCACAATAATTTAAAACACACAATAGTAGGAGGTTATGCAGCCGAAATGACAACATATCGTAATAACATATAGATTTCTAATTGGTGACGGTGGACAACTGCATGTAAAGAAGCACAATTAGAACAGAGAGCGGCGAGTGCCAACACACAACATAGTCTACTTTGCACACAAAATAAGAATTAACGAAACACCTACATCCTCACCAACCACCCACAACAAAACACCATGTACCCACAGTACGAGGTCTAGACACTAAACATTAAATTTTAAGAAAAATAAAAGAACTAAATCCATACATAAAAACACACAGCAAAACAGAATTAACAGGATGTCACTTCCAGACAGAGCATCATCGCTACAAAGCAGGTTTTCCTAAACTGGTCCTGCAAATAAACGTTTTATGCTGTGTCAAACAACCAACCCCAACAGATCTGGATCTGCACTTTAACAACGATATAGATCTGCAACTATTATTACTGCCTACAAACAAACTTCTCCACAATAAACTAAACACACAACATTGCCGCAGTATGAGCGATTTGACAAAACCAATTTAACAGGATACAAACATCACCCAATGACATTTCATATAAGGCGGTTTGAAATAATGCTAAGAAATAATCCCACTTTGAGACATTGTTGCGATTGTGCATGCAAAATTAAAACAGAAGAAACTAAAGAGTAGTGTGGACAACTTGTGCCAATGATAAGAGTTGGTGTTTTGGCCCTCTTCTCTTTTTTAACACGCACAAAGAGAAGGTGATGAAAATACACCACGCACTTTTCTCAGGCCTAGGACTTCCTAGTTTGCGGTACTTTCACTGTTAATAACGTCATCATCACAAAGGACACATGGAATCTGCAGAGGCAGAACTCTATAGATAAAAAAACAAAATAATCTTTAAATAAAAGTCGACATGTTAACCCATTTCAACCCAAGCAGAAATAAACAGTCTAAATTTGCCAGATTTCCATTCTGGTATGTCCACCCGCTTTAAAACGTAAAAAATAAATAAATGTAAAGACAATACACAACAAAAAATATCTGCCAGATTGTGTTTGGGCTGCTATTGTTTACATCCCTGTAAGTGCCCAGCGCCTGCCTCACCTTCATGTTCTTGTTACTTTGAGTTTTTTAAATCAACTGAAACGGATTGTTGATTGTTGACACATACATTAACGTAATGTACTTGTTAATATCGTTCTCAATGCCTGACTATAATGGCAATGGAAACTAACTGCAAGGGTATTTATAAAGTGCTTTTCTACTCTTAACAACCTACTCAAGCACTTTACATAGAACACAGGAACCATTTTGTCACAAACTACTTGCAGAGCTAGTCATACACGTTTTCTGCGCTCATAGATAATACATTTCACACACATTTTACACTCCGGATGAGAGCACAGCCATCGGAGCAATTCAGGCCGTTCAGTGTCTTGGCCAAGGACCCTTCGATCATGGGACTGCCCGTTCAGGGCAGGGGATCGTAACCACCAACCTTATGTCTGCTTGGCCACCTGTGCCACAGCCGCCCCTATAATAATGCTTGTTCCAACTGAACTAACAGCACAGACTTTGAGACTCATATCCGAATGCTACTGTCCCTGGCGATTACATATAAGAACAGGAACATCATCTTATTTAGGGCGAAAAAAAACAGAAAACAGGCTTTAGAGTGGTCTGCGTCAGAGGGCCACAGGTTTCATGGATGAGCTTTGATAACTATACTAAAGTCTTTTCAACTGCCACAGTCGACCTTTGTTGATCGGAGCATCATTTACGTTTTTTAATGAGATCAAGAGTCGCCATGACGAGTGGTGCCCTTTTTGAGTATAGTTGTTTGTGCAGAAAGTATTTTAAGCATCCAAATACACCCCCGCTGATGGGTACACAAAATGCGGATGTTACTTGTAAACACTGCATGAATTGTGTCCTGGTGCTGTCTAGTGCTTTTAAATCCAATTTATGTATTCATTATGGGCCATAAGCTAAGCATCTGTGCACAGTGGAATTTATTAATAGCCAGAACAAAGAAAAAGAATGAGGAAGAAGAAAAATGCCAACAGAAAACAGAAAAACCACTTCTATGTAAAAGATGAGGTAATATGTAATTAATTATTGATTAGATTTTAGGGGTTCAAGCCTGCGGGCGGTCCTTGGTGCATCCAGCGGCAGTGCCTGTGGAACCCTATTGCTTTTCCTAAGCGTTCATATTATTCTTCTATTTGCACCTATCCTAAAACTGATTGCTTACAACCCCAAACCATCCCAAGGTGGGTGCCCCAATTTTCAGGACTGGTCCAGAGCCCTGAACATAAGGACCTCAGACAGAAAAAAAATTCGCAGACACTTCCACCACTAGTGCGTGGCGATTTATAGCAGAAAACGTGTTTCGGCCTTTTATAACTACCAACCGAACAGCTGCACATAAAAAAACACAAAATCCATGCTAGTTCCTAGAATCTCTGATTCGCCTCTTAAATGCTGAGTTAGTGAGTACATGTTCGATAGCCCAAAAAAAAACTATCAGAATAGGATCCCCGCAAACTGGTATTGTGCCAGCTAATCGCCAGAGCTCACTTAGCTAAAACGGCATTATTCTAAAGAGTGCTTTGCCTGCCTCTTAGCCTATGTTAGTTTTTGTACAATTATAGTGGTGTATAAGGGTTTGCCTTGTATGGTTTCTGACTAATCAATGATGTAAGTAACTGGGTCATTGGGTAATTCAGTTCCAGTTTGCCCTTTCTAAGTCAGATGAAAGTGTGAGTTAGGATGATCGAACAGGCCTCCAGCTGCCGGTATGGTGTTTAGCTGTGTCAGATGCCACCGGGTTACGTGCACATGAGAGGAAACTGGAGCAGGAAAAGTTAAACCCTCTCCTTGATTTCATCGACTTGTTTATGGAGGACAGGAAGAATCAGAAAATGAGTCGCCGGGGAAGGAAATGATATGCTACCAAGCCACACCGACTGTGACGTGCAGGGTATTTTTGAGAGGTGACGTCATGGCTATAGTCACAGCGTTTGCTTTATGACCGTTCGCTGGTTTGTTGACAATGGTTGTGACAGTTGAGAGTACACTATAATATGTTGAGTTAACTAGAAGAAAAAAGATGTTTAGAGGGTTCATGTGACCTGGTAGTTTGTAGATGGGAATTAAAAAATGCACATGATTGATGTTTTTGCACATATACTAATAAACAGAAAGATACAAATCAGGACATGTGGATTCGAATTAAGCGGGATGCGAATAGATGCCGAAAATCTTAACTCAGTCATACTGGTCAGCACTCGATCTGTCAACTGCTACCGCAAACACCAGTGTGTGTGTGTTGTGTGTGTGTTGGTGCTCTTGTGTGATGTGTGTGTGTGTGGGTGTGTGTTTGGTTGGTGGTGTGGACCCCCATTTTCACAGTTATTATGAACGGCATCTAGTTCAAATATTCAAGCCACAATGTGTGATTATGCTTGCCATTTATGTTTAGTCCTTTTAAGACATCTGACGACCATTAATAAAACGGCCTTAAGCGACGTCGTTGATGTAATCGCTCCATAACACACTCACAGTGGCTAGCTTGCAGTTGCACTTTGTTAAATAACATAGCTAGAAATAAAAATAAAAACTTTGAATTTTTTTCAACTTTTGAGACTTTTGAATATGTTTGTTTTAGTGTGTATATTTTCTAGCTCAATCACCCGATTAGATATTCAATCCCAGTGGGTATACACTATCCCTACTAATTATTAGTGTATATAGCGTCATATTAGCCTCATGACTTTCTCGAATTGATACGTTCAGTATACAAGTCGTTTGTTTGGCCCCTATTGAAGTTACATTACCTTGAGATTGCCCGCTGTAGCTGAATTTATGCCGTAGTGCGGAGTAGATGACAAAGGCCAAGAATCGTGCGTAGGGAGGCTGCGCTCGGGGCTCGGGGGGGCGAGGATGGTGTCAAATAGGACTTTCACCAGGAGAGCGGGGCATCAGCGTCCCGCATGCACGTTTCCGTTGCCATTTCTTCTATTTGTTCAAAGATTTTTTTTCGCGGCCCATTTTCGGCCTTATTTCTATAGGCAGCCAGCTGAAGACATGAAAGGGGCA